>NW_010562264.1:0-1820 GCF_000687285.1 Phaethon lepturus | reverse complement strand
AGCAGGAACCTGTCATTGCTTGCCAACTGGGTCACATAGGTCAGAAAAGATTTATCTCCATCTATAAACCTTCATGATAACATGAAACAGCTTGTGAGGAGGATTCCTGTTTTTTTTTTTTAATGTGTCCTCCAGCTGCTCCTTAGCAGCAGAGCCACATTCCTGTGAATCCTGCCTGTAAATGATGCAGCTCTTTGCGTGACCAGAAATTGTACAGAAAACCATGTAAGGGCGGACAGGCAGTATTGAAGGCACAAAACCAGCAGCATATTTTATATCCTGTTTTAAGGCAGAAAAGAGCCTGTGTCTGGAAAAACTTTGTTCACTCCTCCAAATCTCCGTTTTCCGCAGAGGATGCGGTGACGGAGCCTGGTCCCGGGCACAGCCCACAGAGACTGAACGCGGGGCAGACCCGCAGGGTACCTCCTCTTCGCAGAAGGGGCTGCACCCTTTAATGCTGCTGTTTCAAGGTGCAGCGCACACGCTGTTCCATCTTGTGTAAAAAGAGCTGTTTCCACATTAACTCTATGAAACCTGTTGCTTAGGTGACCGGTCATCAAGCACAGGGAGCACCGACCGAAAGCAGCACCCCGGTGCTCACCGCCTGCACGCGCCCGGCGCCCGCTCGCGGATAAGCATCAGAGGATCAACAGTGTGTTATTCACAGCAAATGATTCGATCAGCTCTCCCTAGGAGACGTGCACAGATGGCAATGTTATGGTGGTAGCTTACGTGTAAGATGACCAAATATTTCCAGAATAAGCACGTAAAGGGATCTGGTGTTCTATCAAAAAGCTCCATCTTAAGGAAACATCTATTGCTTTACTCAAAGGTTTGTAAGAGTCTTACTGTAACTTCTGTAGGTTTCCATGGACAGGAGTGTTTATATGACAACTGAATAAATCATAGAAATGACTGGAGATATTACAATGCTGAATCTGAGAAATTAGATATTTGACATAGGTTTGGATGCCAACCGTCATATTTAATAACTACAGTCAGCCTATTTATTTCTTCAGCTTTCCCAACACCTGTGGCAGTGTGCTCTACAGTTTCTGGGTGGAAGAAAGTGGGATTTTTTGGTAGACTATCAAAGCTGTTAGGCAGCAGACTAAATTATCAACCTCTAGCTTTAGCAATATATCAGAATGGGAATATTTGTTCCTTATCCTTTTCCTCCCTATGGTTCAATGCCGAGCTGGGGGCACGGCAGGCACACAGCGAAGTCTGTATAGACATAAGCCCTCCCCGGTGAAGCACAAAGCGAAGGCATTTAGACCAGGAAGATAAGAGGGGTGGCCACATCCTTTAGTTATGTTTAATATTTCTGCATAGTCAAGAAGTCACGAGGAAAGAAATTGCAACTGAATTCTAGCAACCATCACTACTGCTGCACTCATTTACAAGATATCATTCAATCTCAAACCTCTTAAACCTCTTGTTCTCAGTCTGCTGGTACATACACTATCATTCTCATCAATATGTGGGACTTCTTTCTGTGGTTTGCAAACCCAAAATTAATCAGCTTTCTCAGCTTCCCTTACCAGCATCTTGCTCCTTAACACAGCAGTAGCAGCATCCCCACTCACTGTAGGTAACTGCTGCAAATATTTGCAGAAACAAAACCCAGGAGCAAAGCCCTTTGGTAAATGGAACTGAATGATTCATGTCTCTTAAAGCTGAAAAATTCAAGAGGAAAATAAATTAAACACCTACTCAGAAATTAGAAGGTTTTAGGCCCTAGCAACAACAAAGTGCGCGACCCTGTTTTGATTTTAAAACCATGCCGGGCTCCATCCCCCACCAGCTCCGCCGGCAGG
>NW_010562263.1:0-5818 GCF_000687285.1 Phaethon lepturus | reverse complement strand
GACCTGCGCTCGGCAGGGCCCGGGAGCCGCCCCGATTATCAGCCGTGACCTTTCGACTAAGACGAGCGTTTCTGCGTTCACTCAGCAGAGGGACTGATCTTCTTCCTCCCGCATAGAACAACGCTCTAACGGTCAAAACCAGCCATTATTTAAGCCTTACAAAACATTTCTGAGCAGAATTAAGACAAACCGTGGACATTTTACTAAATTTCTGCCTACCCCCTCTCCACCTAAAGCAAACAAACCAGCAAGCAAATGTCCTTCTCTCGGATCCCAACACAGCCCCCATCCCAAACAGCCCCATTGCTGCATTCAGGTGACCCATGGTCCCTGATGAGCTGTGTTACTGTTTGTCATTAGGTTCCAGAATCAACATCCTGACCTGAATGAGGGATAAGATGCGGCGGTGGTGCTTTTTTGATTCCCTTCGCTGTGCAGTAACGACTGTGCTGTATATTAAGAATTAGTCTGTTCATGTACTTTGGTAGCACACCCCCACGGCCCACTTTCCAGTGAGCAGGCGAGGTTACTCGCAGACTGAGAAAGGCTCCTCCATAGCATTTATGGTCTGTTCTTCCACGTCCCCAGAAAGCCAAGGCTCCCTGTAAAGAAAATCCAGCATCAACACAGAGATTTGGGGTTAAGCCACGGGCTGCTGCAAGTCTCGAAAGCCCTAGTGACAGTGTATTTATTTCCTCCCCACGCCTTTGCTCAGACACTGCAAACGGGGCAGATTTCCTATTACACACACGCACACACACGGCCAAATCCTGTATATTGGGCAGGAAGATTATTGAACAAAAGTAAGTGATAAAAGCACGGGCCAAAAAGATGTGTTATAGTGTTTTCCTTTGAGGCAAAGACAAAGAAGACACTTTGCTGTTTGTTGTGCCAGAGAATCATCTCTGATTGTTTGTGTCACGGTGGCAGATAAGTGCAAAGGAGATAGATGTTCTGTCTCCGAGGCACAGTTCTCATCTGTATAGTATAAATTTATGCCTGCTGGTTGCAAGGCTCATGATTCAGAGCCGGTATATGACTACGATCTGAGCAGAGGAAAGCCACTGCCTTTATGCCCGATGCTGATCTGCTTCATTCGTGTTGTCAGTCGGCGCCTGAGCAACGTCCCCTCGTGTTAGAGTCACCCACCGCCTGCGTGGGCTCTCGCCCCGCACACAGGGCTGTCCCGGGCCAGGGCTGGGCTGCTCCTGCTTCAACCAAGCTCACCCCGCCAGGCTCTGGCAACGCCCTTGCTCACCGGCAGGTGTATTTTCCCTTCCCCTCGGGCAGTTTGGGATTCCTTAATCTTCCCATTCCCCAAATCCAAAGCTGTTTCTCTGCACAAACCAAGCACATAGGCTGGAAAGGAGAAAAATGGCTTGGGAGGCGGCCAGCCCCGTGCTCTGAAAACCCATTCCCTCCTCTCCATGGTGCTTGCCCACCACATTCAGTTTTATAGAACAGAACAGAAGAGTACTTTCGGTTGAAAGGGACCTACAGTGATCATCTAGTCCAGCTCCTAGAGGAGTTATCCGCAGAACAGCAACACCGCTCAGTCTGGATTTCAGAAGCCGCATGTAATAGCTGCCTGTTTGTGTTTCAAGTATTCACTGGGGCACTATCAAGATAAATATATTATCAAAATAATTATATTCAAACTGAGCTGAAAGAGCGTCTTGGCTTCAGCATTCACTCATTCATTCAATACCCCGTTAATTAGGTATACCTTACAGCGTGCTCTGAAGGCTGCCAAAATCAGGCTCGGAGAGGTTAATGAGGCAGTGGTAAGTTTTCTTACGTAGCAGCATATAACTGTAGCTGGCACGTGTTGATGCTCAGACAACGAACACGGACCAGATCTGAGCTCAGATCTCTCATACCCTCTCTCACCTCTGTCTCTGAGCTTCACTTCACAGTGCAACAGGAGCTGTACCCAGAGCTTTGCTTCTCCTCACTATCTTTCGCCCTCCTCACACCAGAAGGATGAGGTACCCTCTTCCTTCCTTACGCTGCTCCTCTGGGACACGGGTCACAACGCTCCTTCCCTCTCCCCAGCCTTCCGGCCAGTCCCTCTCGCTCATAGGACTCTGAAGATGTACATACAAGAACTTTCAAGTGTATTTTTACCACAAATACTTTCTAAGAGAAGTAGAGGACTAAACCCAACACTGATTGTTTCAAGACAATTTACAAGGGCTTGGTTTTCCTTGTACTGATGTCTCTGGTAAAGCATTGGTAAGACCCATGCACCAAGTGTGAATGTCGGCCCAGAGGAACGGTCAGTCGTGATCATTGCAAGATGACAAGAGCTGTGTTTTGCTGCGCTCCCATCTCTCCCGTGCAGCAGACCCTGCCTTTGCTTGGAAGTTCACTCCTGCCAGGGTAAGACGTTGAGTTAGAGCAAAATATCTTGCAGACACCTGTGTTTGGGTCTGCTCATGCCAGGAGAGCAGGTTGGGAACCAATGCATGCATGGACGAATGCCCACAAAATTTCTGTGATGACAGAGGTTACTTGAAAAGTAAAGGGTGATGGAGGGAGACCAATAAACATCCAAAGAATACTTTTCCTTAGGTAAACAGAAGAGTGCAAGGATGGTCCTACCAGGACAGCCCAAGGTCCGCAGAGCCCCGTAGTGACTCTGGTCCTGCCACAAAGCAGATGGTGTCCTGCTAAATGAGCATCAGCCGAGGACTGCCGGCCACCCGTACAGTGTGGCTGGAGCTGAGGTAAAGACACGCAGGAAACACGCACGGAGGAAGAGTACCCACAGGGCTGTATCAGAATATAAAAGCAAAAAATTGTCACCAGCTCGCGGAAGCAAGCGTGAACGAAGAAAGAGGCAGAGGGAGATGGCAGATCGAAGCAGCCCTTTCTGACTGAGAGCTGATAAAGGCACGTTCTGAAGACAAATTCTTTTGAAGCAACAGCATCAGCGAGACCTTCATCCATTCTCCCCGCCCGAGGGAGGCTGCTGGGAGCACGTGGAGGTTGGTCATGCTTTCAGGAGTGAAGACGATGAAAGAATCTCTGGGCTCTGCTCCTGCCTTCTCCTCCAGAGCTGGAAGTTTGTTTATTTGGGTGCGTAGTAAACCACCCCAATTTCCCCCAACTGCCGATTGCTTAATTTCATGCTCCTCTGAAACAACACCAGTATCTTAGCTCATCTCCTTACCTCTCCTTCCCGCAGGCAATTACTCACACATCCAGTCCCCTCCCTGCTTCACCAGTTTGGAGCAACCAGCTGACAAGGGGTTGCCAGAGGAAATGAGCTTTGCTCCCATCACGGGACTATCTGGAAGGCTGAGGGAAATTAGGGCTAAGCCCAGATGTTTAATTTCCCCTTGTGATGATCAAGGGACTTCACTATTTTTTTTTTTTCTTTTGGTACCTCTGATGTTTAAGGGAATTTAGCCAGAGCCAAAGACAAATGAGAAAGTTCACTGGAGGCTCAGGATTTCACCACAAATCACCTTCGCCAGAGAAGGTTTTATTGCAGGAGTTTCTGGGTTAACCCAACACAGGAGCAGAAGCGCTACCAACCCAGAGAGGCACGCTTGCTTTGTATAGAGTCAATGATTACCTGCCACCTCGTATTTCTGAAATCGGACCCAAACTCATCCAGGATTCCCTAGGTACCCATTCCTCTGGGAGTTTTACAAGCAGCAAACTTGAAAACCAAACTTGTGCTCCCCGTTTTGGGTCAGTAAGTGTTACCAAAGCCTTTTAGCACAACACAAGCATCCCCTAGATGAACAGCGCTCGAGCGCTTGCTTTGCTACGGGGCTCACATTGCCACCTTTGAGATGCCAACGCGAAGGAGAAATCCTCCTAATTCTCATGTCCCTGAAGCAACAGATGGGAGAACGGGAAGCCAGGGCAGAGCTAAACTCGTGTGCTCAGTTTCAGCCTCTCTTGGGGTAATCGTATCTCAAACTTTCCATTCCTATGTTTCCTTACTGTTGCCGTATCGCTGCGATAGGGACGCGATGCTCGGGGGGTAGATCTGAATCCTGGCTTTCCAGTGGTGCTGGTAGCGAGGTCTGGAACAAGCCCAGGAAATTCCTCAAGCCGTAACATTTAAAATGGGGCATGCGTAAATGTGCACTTGCAAAGTCCCCACACAGAGCCCTCGGGAACTGGGAGGTACCTGGGTAATGAAGACCCTGAACCAGGGACCTGAAGAGCGGAGCTTCAGTCCCAGCCTGGCATATGTTTCCTTTGTAAATCATTTAACCCACCTAGACATCAATTTCTCGAAACCAACAAAATAAAGAGCAAACTTCATTTTCTTACTGTGATACCCGAGTCTAAAATTTGTTCTTCTCACATTTCGTATGGCTGAAAATCAAAACTTCATGGCATGAGAATTAAAAAAAAAAAAAAAAAAAAAAGGCAAGCAGCTATTTAGCACGACCGCAATTACAATTTTTAATTTTACTGCCTATTCACTGAATTCTCTTTCCAGCTCAGGCAATGGGAAGTGGGATCCTTCAGGAGCGGCTCATTCACCACCAGACACGAGCGTGCCAGCGGTGCCGGTAAAAGCGCGCTGGGCACCCCTAACGCTGGCAGGCGAGTGCCCGGGAGAGCGGAGGTGAAGGAAATCACCACCCCCTTGGATGCCAAACACGACTTCGTCAGGAACTTTGCACCTCTTACCCTGGCACCAAGTTCCTTGGAAAGGAGGGGTTGGCTCTTGTGTTGTGCACATTGTCTTAGAAGATTGATTTTGCACCTGTAAAAGTGATCTACGTTCTCCCTCCTCTCCTGGATGCCTTAGTCAAAAGAGAAAATGGATCTTTTAAAGATACATGTATCCATCACTATTATTTACATTCTAATATGCGTACGCAGCTCTGCTCCAACAAGGGAAATGTAAATCAGATGGACATCGTTCCCTGAATGCCCTAAAGAGCTCCATTCCCCCCAAATTAGAATAGAAAATGCTCTTTTAAAATGCACCTTTAATATGTAAAAGCTGCTGCATCCTGACTCTAAATAAACCAAACTTGAGCTACATGCCAAATATCTTAGATAAAGGACAGGTAAGATGGTAGTATCTGGCCAAGGAATCGGTCCTAAACAGCTATTTATATTAATGCAAAGAAGGTACAATGTTCTTCCTCTTGATATATGCTGCAGTGGGATATAGTTTTGTCCCACTAGTGAGAATAAAAACGTACAGTTCATGATAGGCAAAGTCACATGTGTGAGATAAAAAGCTCCAACTATAATATATGTCTTCACCATGTATTCTCTTCAGGATTTTCTTTAGATCTTTGGATGACAACAAGAAAACACTTACTCAAGGTTAGACACTGCTCTCTGGGCTTTTTAATAACCATTCCCTACATCCTGGGGGATTGCGTCTGTGAAATAAGGCAAACTCAACTTCAGTTTCTGGACTTGCAGAGACAAGGCAGAATCCTTATGCGTGCCTTTGTTTCTGTTTCGCTGTGCATGCGAATGAACTACGTGCACAGGCTCTGGGCTGAGCCGAGGCACCGGCAGGCGACGGTGATGGACGGCTCCGCGTCAGTGCCGGCGAAGCCGACGCGGTGCCCGGGCCGGGCAGGGACAGCCAGCAGCTGCCCTTCTGGAGACACGTATCCCCGTGCCTGAGCAGAGGCTTCGCTAGTCCGCCAGGTATTGGGGCAAGTTCAGCCTCTTCCTATTTCTGCAGCACGTGGGTAAAACCCCGGCGCGGGGACTCGCTCCACTCGGTAGAGACGATTTCGTGGCCCTTGCTCAGAGGCGAAAGCCCAGAGCCCTGCGCTCTGCAGCCGGACACCCTTTCCCCACGGCCACGGGGCAA
>NW_010562262.1:2066-3328 GCF_000687285.1 Phaethon lepturus | reverse complement strand
AGGGGCAAAGGGCGAGGGCTGAGGGGCGAGGGGTGAGGGACGAGGCGCTGGCCCCGGCGCTCTGGCCGCCCCCGAACTTGCTCAACGCTTTGCTCAGGAGCACAACTGGCCCCTCGACGCCAGCGGCCCCGTTCACCGCACAGAAACGCTTTCTGCGGCTTAGTTAACAGGGCGCGTGGGGGACAAGCCGGGAGACAGGGAGGGACGCCCGGCAGCGGGGAGCAGGAGGCAGGTAGCAAGCTCGGCCCCTCGCTCCGCTGCTGCCGCCTTGTGACCCGGTGCCACCCTGTGCCAAAACGGCTCGGGACTCGGGACAGGGAAACGCGCCCTGTGACGTGAGGTGTACCAGGACGTTACCGGGCTGACGCAAGCACGGGCTCACCAGGCGTTTGCACGGGCTGCGGAGCCGACACAGGTCTCTGCGTTTCCCCTGAAAAGGTGGCTCTAGTATATAGCACAGCACATAAATAGCACGCCTGTGGTATATACAACACACGTGCACTGAATGGAAAGAAAAGGTGCCTCGATAAACCTACTCTGTATGTGTGGAGCCTTATTCCACACGTGCTTAGAGAGATACCTGCACCGCGTGTGTTAGCGGCCAGCCATCACGCGAAGAGGCAGCGGTGGAGGGGGACCAAAGGAAGACGACCCACCCACAGCGTGCCATCCGTCACGAGGGAGAGCTGAGGGACACGTCTTTGCTAACTTGGTGAAGGCAGACCCAAGCTTCCCCTGCCTGTGCTCTAAGCTGGTGGGACACATCCAACCCAGACGCCAAACGTTTGCTCTAGAGGCGTTGCACCAAAACAACGCCCTGTCTCGGCGTGGCGCAAGCGCAGCACGTTCCGCTTGTCCACGGGAGCTAGGTCAGATGTGGCCATGGGCAATGTAAATATGAGCCTGCAGACATGAATTTGCAGCTGGCTTCATCCCTTTCACACGCTCACGGAAGACGCTTGTGTTAGAAGCCGGATCGCCAGAGCCCCTCACTACTCAACTGACGGCGAGAAAGAACGAGCTTTGGGCAGATGAAGCTCCAGCCAGATGAACGACATCTCGCACTGAACTGCTCTCTGGAGGTGCCAAAAGTTGACAGGGATGAACCTAGGTATTTGTATTTGATAACACTATGGCAGCAAGCTATTCCGGTAAAACCTCACTTTCCTACTCAGAATTTGTGCATATATTCTTTTTTCAATGTTGATTCATAGTAAAGTTGTGCTCCTCAAGGACAAAGCCAACTCCGTCAGCGTACACAC
>NW_010562262.1:1781-2047 GCF_000687285.1 Phaethon lepturus | reverse complement strand
CCTCAGATTTTGATCTCCCTTTCTCTCTTGCTCCTTTTCACTTCTGTGGGCCAGCCAGGCCTTAAGGACACCGAGGTAAGTCTGTGGTCCAGCGGACATGTGTCTTGCACAGGCTTGCACTTGCCCAAAGTCTCTGAAAGTCCTGTTGACTCAGGTGTTTGAGGACGCTTTGGGGAGCAGTGGGCACAGAGGGACGTGAGACCGGTTGTTTGCCAAACTCAGGCACAGCGCACGCTGGCGGAGGCGGCAGACTCGGCAGGGGGGGT
>NW_010562262.1:0-1739 GCF_000687285.1 Phaethon lepturus | reverse complement strand
GATTACCACAGCCCCTCGGCAGCTCGGCCCTGCCCTGCCACAGCTGACGTCTTCACTTGAGCGTTGAAGAATGGGGCCGCCTGAGGACCCCGGTCAACGCAGGGCCCCGTTGTGCCGTTACTGTGCAAACGCAGGGCTGTCCGGCTGATTTCCCTGAAGGTCGGGCCTTGTGTGCCTTGTATTTATTCTGTCTGGCCACGCACCAGTTTCAGTTATCTCGTGGCAGTTGGCGGCTCTCAGTCTCCACCACATTTGCCCCGGCATCTCTTACCTCCTGGCTCAGGCTGCGGCCGTGGGAAGGGCTGCCCCGTGGGGTGCCCCGGCCCCGGGATGGCCCGTGGCCCAAAGAGGTGCCAAGGGTGACGCTTGGAGCCAGAGAGCTCTGCGAACCCAAAGGCGTGCGTAAGGCAAGGTTAACACCGATGCAGCGGAAAACTGATATGTGGGCTGTGACTTTTTTCTTGAAGTTTTCTTCCTAGATTAAGCACGCGTCCTTCAAAAGGCGCTGCCAAGTACTTGTCATTTTTATTGCAGAGAGCCTCCATTGTGCCAACGTCCCTTACAAGCCAAACGATTTCAGTCGTTTCTCCTTAGTGTTTTTGACAGGAATTCTGAATAGGTTGGAATGAATGCGATGAACGCCGGGTATTAACAGTTGTTAGCTTTAGCCTGGCTAAATGATCAATTGTATGCGCTTGCACTGTTGCATCCCTTCATGTTGCAGCAGTCTGGGAAAATTAATTTATTTTACTTCTTATCGATTAGTTTAAAAGGTTTTTGCTTACCCTGTGCTCTGGAAAAGATATAAAACTAGTTACTTTGGAAAGCTAGTGGAATTTTTCAAATTGTAATGGACACATCTATTGCCATCATGTTTAAGGACTATTTGCCTCACATCTGATTGTCCGAGTAATCAGCACACACAGCACATACACTGATATGTTTATTATTCTAGAGGAGAGAGGGAAATAAAAAATAACCTCCTGTTGCCTTCTAATTGCTCATTTCCTGTTTAAGACAGCAAATGCCATTTTGCTGCTGTAGGATAGATAAATAGGTGAGATGTTTTTTGCACTCCATTAAGAAGGTGGTGCTTTGATTAATTATTACAGAAGCAAACTGGAAAAAAAGAATTGTTAGGAAAATAAGCTAGAGGTAGTATTATTTTCTTAAGCAAGTAATAAATGCAGATGTTTTCCTCCAAATGCACAAGGGTTCCAAAGTCACACAACGTGGCACTAATTGATTCGATTCTTACGTGCTGCCTGCTGAGCAGCTGGGTTTATACTCGTGCTTAAAGCCAGAGGCTTGGTAACTAAGTGGATAAAAGCTCTGGCCTTTCACCTCAGGTGCAGCTTTGGTTTAACAGCGATGTGGGGGCTTGTCTTTCTCAACAGTTCTGACGATGTATGGAAGCTCATTCCTGACTTGTTATTTACATTTCACCTATGCTTAATTCCCTTTAAAATTTTCATTTCTCTACGGTTTTCACGGGCTTGTTAAATGCCTGAGATTTGATTAAGGGCAAAACATCAACTCTAGACTCCTTGTGAGATTTCAGCTCCAGGATGGTGCAAATATCACGTAGGAGAAGTGGTGTCGTGGCACAGCGGGGAGAGCAAGCGTCTCTCCCTGGGGCGGCAGAGGCTGGGAGCAGCGGGAGCAGCAAGCCCCGAACGGTGCCCGGGGAGCCGGCACCCGCGAGTACCCCACGCCGCGAACTCATCTGCTGGGCGAGG
>NW_010562261.1:429-999 GCF_000687285.1 Phaethon lepturus | reverse complement strand
CCCCGCAGCCCTCGCAGGCAGGGCACAGGCAAGGACTGAGGTTCCCGTTACCAAACCTCTGTCCAACCTCACCGTGCCAAGGAAGAGCTTGAGAGAACTTAATCCAGCCCATCAAATCCTTTCCCCAAACACCCTTGGGCCTGGGCTCCCAGGGCCTGTGATTTGCCCTTCTAAGGAGGGGTTGGTTCACCATCCAAACCCTGCGGGCAGGGAAGAGGTGACACATCCCCACGTCCCAGTAAGGCCACCTCAGGAGCAGGACCTGGCTCTGGGACCCCAGGTCCAAGTCAGCAGCTTCACCCAAAACATACTCTGACACGGCGCAGTCTTGGGGACACCAGCAAGTGACGCCAGGTTACCGAGCTCTAGAAGGTTGAAAAAGTCCCCCAAAAGAGAAGGAGGAACCACAGGCTGAGTCACGAAGCATGGCTGCACCATTGCAAGGAGGTGTCCAGGGTCAGCCTGGGAGGATTTGGCTCCGTAGCTCCAACCAGCATCGCAGAAATGGTGTTTTCCTTCATTCCCCACCACTTCTCCTCCATCCCGGCGCTCCTGCTAGAGCCCTTAGAT
>NW_010562261.1:0-316 GCF_000687285.1 Phaethon lepturus | reverse complement strand
TGCTTCAAATTACCGTAACAATGCTGGGCCCCAAGTGGACATGTAAAGTGTCTCAAATTTATTGTAATTTTAAGCCATCCCTAAAACTGCACAGACATTGCTGGAATATTTCCTCCTCCTTTAAGACCCTCCGACGACTCTGCAAGCCAGCGAGAGGGACGCGAGGACAGGCGGGAGGAGGAGATGAGTGGAGCCAGCTGCCTTTGCACGGGGCTGTGCGTGCCGGCGGGGGCATGGGAAGGGAGCAGCGGGGCTCCCCGGGGTGATGCCGAGACGAGGCAACGTCCCCGGGGACGTGCGGCGAGGGACGGAGCCA
>NW_010562260.1:30751-33308 GCF_000687285.1 Phaethon lepturus | reverse complement strand
ATGACTGAAGTGGCTCTGCAATCCAACAACCCTCCTGCAGATACTAGTACCCAAGGGAAGCAGCACATGGAAAGGGATATGGCATGCCCCTTCTGTTTGCAGCTGCATTTAAGCCGTAATTACCTATACACTGCTTAAACTGTAAGGGAGGGAATAAAGTTAATACAAAGGTGCTACTATGGGGAGTAAATACCTTTTATAATCAATATAGAAGCTCAAAGACTTAAAAAATTGAACGTACTTCAGCAAAAGGTTTGGGTTTGGAAAAGCTACAGGAAGTGGAGGGCAAATTTAGGCACAGCTTTTTATGTAATAGAACATGAGCTACAGCTGAATGAAAATGCCTAAAGTAGATGCAAAATGCAGGACAAAGATGCGGTTCTGTTTTAAGGCACTGGGTAGAAGGGACAAGAACCCAGGGTTAGTTGGAGGGAACAAGGGCAACAGTTGAGAAGCAGCTTCAGGAGCTCTAAGCCACAGAAGCTGCTTAGGTCAGCTTCAGATAGAAGTCTGGAGGTCTCTGATCTCCCATTTAAGAGAAGTCTAAGCAGGAGATGCGAGTACTTTAGGACCACCTTCTTAATATGAAGTATCAAAAAAACCCCGACAAAACCCACCTGTATCTGGTATTTAAGCAAACTCCAGCATTAAGGAATCAAGGCTTTCATGGAGCCTCGAAGGAGCCAGACGTTCAACAAGTTAGATAAGCACAGAACCGGACATGGGCAAGTGGGCTGCGAAGTGTACAGTGAAAACACAAGCCGGGGGGAGATTAGAGGCAAAGATCAAGGACTGGAAAGCCTGCACGTGACGCCGAGTGAATTCGCCTTCAGCTAAACTGCCACAAATTAATTTTCCTAGCGAGGAAACAAAATACTACAAATATGGAAGAAATCTATAATTAATGATCAATAGATTAACATCCAAGTCAGTCATGTAAGTGAAGTTAGGGAAACTAAGAACTATTCATTCCAGTTATTTATTCTGTTTATTGAATTGAAAGAAAGGGAATACAAACATTTCCGTTAAGTGCTGTGCACCAACATGGAAAAAGTGTATTTTTTTTTTTTAAAAATCCTAATAAAAACAAATCAGAAGTTAATGTAGTTCCAATTGAACAATTTTTAAAGATATGTTTAAAATACTACACATTTATAAAATAAAAAAGTTAAAACGGTGTTCTGTAAATAATTAGTAAAACAAGTGAAAATAAATACGAGACCCAAAGTTCTTATGTTTTTAATGTAATATAGCAAAGAAATTTTTAACTACTTAATATAATCCGAGGAGAGTAACAAAAATCCAGAAAGTTTTAAGAATGCAATCCTTTGAAACATTTAATATCAGTCCATAGCAAATAGTCATTACATACCAAAAGCTCTAAGTGTTAACTAGTTCCACCACAACTCCATATAAGTCTTGACAATTTAGAAATCTTGAGATCAACAGTAAAGTTCTTTTCTTGATCTCTACAGCTTGGTTTGTAAGTACATACATGCTTTGAGGATCCATTTTGTCCCATATGTTTTCAAGGAGCCAATAACTTTTTCCATCTGTGCCTAAAAATGTTAAGATTCAAATCTAGCACATATCCCCTAACAATGAAAAATGTGTAAGAAAAAAGATGGGGCACAATGAATTTCAAATTTATAAAAATATACTGATATTAACCAAAAACCTTCCGGTCAAAGGACACTTCACATACACATGACTTAAAGTATGCAATAAAACATGACAAGTACCTAGAACATTTGGTTCTCTGTCTGTTCATGGAACACATGCACACGCACATTCATACCGGATGGGAGGAACACTCTCACAGACGTTTTACTGAACCCAGATTATCTGGATTAATAGACAGAAAACTTGTCTACAGTTTATTTCAACAACTAGAGGCAGCTACTGCAGCAGTAGTTCATCACTGCACACTTCAATTAAGTCCACCCTGTTTAAAAAAGTGTCAGAGTTAATGATCTTTTCTTCCTTCTTTCTGAACATTGTTAAAAGTAGCAGTTTTCAAAGTTAAGTATGGCAGCTGAAAATGGACTCAGGCCAATGTGGAAAAGACAGGAGGAGGTCAAAGAGAGGATTAGCCATTTATCGGATGGGTGTTCCTCTTAATAGTTGTCTCAAAAAAAAGTTAGATACAAGTGTATTTTGTAGCTAAAAACATGGACAAACTATTGAAAGTGCATTTTTTCTTCCTCCCCCTTAAGTTACAGTAGTTTGTTGGTCAGTCAATCCTGCTTTTTATGTTCATTCTTCTTTCTCTACATCCCTCCCCATTTGGGTCTACATCATCTCCCCTCAAACTACAGCTAACTGTATGAGTCCTGGCTTCCTGCTAAGGAAGCCTTCAAAACTGATTTTGGGTGGGAGCATCACTTAGCAGTGTAAAAGTATACACCTAGACACCAGCACCCAAGAACATAGTGAGTTTTGTTAAACATTACCTGTTTGAAGCCAAGTTGAGAAGTAACTGGCAAGATCGAGATAGATTTCTAGTTTGTGTCTTTGCTTTCATCATAAAAAGAAGTTAACTTTAGAGTTGGAGAAC
>NW_010562260.1:298-30720 GCF_000687285.1 Phaethon lepturus | reverse complement strand
GGAAAGAGGGAATTAAAAACAAAGATGTCATTTCCCCCCACTACCCTCCCGTCCAAAAAAAGGACAGATCTAGCATTTTCCCTTTTTTGCTCCATTGTGCCTTGAAAATTACTTACCTGAATAGCTAAAGAACATTCAGATAATAAAATGCTTCAGCATCAACTTTTTTTTTTTTAAAAAAGATCTGCCTTAACAATAACCTGGGGCCACTGTGAATATTTTAAGCCAACAGCTGACCAGAAGAAGTTACAGGAGTACAAACTTACAGTATTCTCCTCTCTAGAAGGATAGGTCTGTTGACTAGAAATACAGTCATTTGTTGCAGGTGTGTACTTGTTCCAGCCTTAAGACTCCAGCCTATGAACATTTTTAAGCACATGGAAATCAACATGTTGCAAATGAGCAAACTTATTTGGTTCCCCCACCCCGGTCTCATTTTATAGTCTGTGCACAAAAAGTATTGGTACTTTTCAATTCACATGTTGTGAATACGTGACATCTTAGAAATAGTTTAGGTTCCTCTTTAATCTACAGGTTGGAACGGTGGTCATTAACATCAGTTTACTGGGGGACCAACTAGTGTGCCAAAATGAAGATTACTCTCACCTTTCTCTCATCTCTGCTCATCACCCATGAGAAGCAGAGACCTGCGCACTGTGCTGTTGCTGAGACACTCTGGAAACAGTGCCATCTCTACGGGGCTTTCCTCTGCATCGCGTAGTCACACCACGAAACTAAAGTGGAGATATCAGAACAGTGCTTCTCCCTAACTCTGCTTCTGAATACCTGAAGTGTATTTTAGAAGTACAAACCGGGTCCAGAAGAAAAACCCCGGAACAGAGGGGCTGTACTTTGGCAAAAGTACTAAGTTTAAATTTCTAATTACAGTGGAAAGTAGGCATCAGTTCATACATACCCACACAGCTTGTACCAGGCAAGGAGTCTCACTTCGTTTAGATATGGCCACCATGTTAAAAATGCCTGTTGAAGTGCATGTGAGGCTTTAAATCTAAGCTTGAGATTTGATCCAGCCTTTATCACCTGCCTAAAGTCCCCACTGAAGCCTCACGAGTATGAGGTAAGGAAGTAGTGCCAGACCACCATATGAGACACTGTTAAGAGACATCAAAACGAGAATTACTCTCCTTACTCTCTCTAAACAATGTTTTGTTTGAAAACATAAGTTCCAGAGTAAGACAATACTAGGGTATCTTCCAGATTCACATACTGGCATTGGTTATGAATTATACCATGTTTTGAACATATAAAACACTGCTTACAATTTCGGTATTCATTTTTTATTTAAAACCCAGAAGTTTAGCTTACTCAAATTTGACCTTAGGAAGTTGTCTGTTTCCCTGCAGCACTGATGCCACAGGAACAAGACTAACTAATCTTACACTGTCTGAACTAGGAAGAGAAACAAACAGCTTCCTCTAAAACTAGCTAACAGAAAAGGGAACTGATTTGTAGTCTTAAGTTCACAGATGTATTCCCATTACTTGGAACAGTAATTGCTATCAAAGAAATTCACCTTAACACAAATGTACTAGACTGAAGATGAGAACGTTAAGTTCCTACTTTATTTTGGAGGTGCTAAGAGAGAAGTATGTCAGATTCAGGGCTGGTCTCAACCTAAGTATCAGAATCTTAAATCATGTTTAAGTTTACACACAAGGCAAGAAAAAAACCACCACCACCACCTGATGCCTGGAATCTGAAAAAAAAAAAAACCCACCCAAACACCATACAAATCTCTAACCTGGTAAGCTTCATTTTGTTTTTCTGGGAAAGAAAAAAGGGACTGTTTATGTTAAACACCACATTCCCCTTCATCAAAGTGGCTACACTTCTCTTCCCAGGAACTCCCGCAAACCTTCCCCCACCCTTCTTTCACACATGACTAATAAGGACACTGGATTATTATCTCAATAGCGGATGAAGTCCACACTTCTGTTCACATCAATTCCTGGTGGCATGCCTTTCCCTGCTCCCTCTTTATTTCACCAGCAGTACCAACACTACACCTTTCCACCCAAGGTGGCAAAAGGGAGTCCAGTGCCCACCCATAATGAGTTTGTGTGTAGCGCAGAAGCACAGAGATGCCAGGCAATTTGTTTATGTCAAAAAGAATAAATATTTAAATTATAAATGCCTTTCTCTTAACATGGAATATTAGATATGTCAAGATGTTCACAGCACCAGTTTGCAACAAGGTCTGGGAGAGGGTCATTTAAATCTGCAAACTTAAAAGTATATTCTCAAAAAGAAAATCTATATACCTTTGTTTATCAAAGAAAAATTTCCATTGTAATACAAGTGTTTAATTACGATTTGTATGTTAATTACTTTTACAAAAAATTGACTTTATGAAGAAAGGGTTCAACACATTCTTCCCTCGAGGTGTAGTCTACCTTTTGCCAGCATTGTTGCATACATTTATGTAATTAAAAAAAACAAAAAGACCTTGTCTTGTTTAAACTCTTAGTCTGGTGGTGCACTCTGAACACTTTTTTTTAAAGTATCTGTAAAGATGGACAGTGAGTTTCTCCTCCTATAACAAGCTTCACTGCTATGTAAAGCTCCTTCCAGCCACTGCTTTTGTTTGGGTCTCAAGACACTCCAGAAAAGCATCAGTGATACCGTGTTTCACGACACTTCTTGCATTGTTTTAATTCCAAATGTATACAAATGAAGTCATTTTAATCCTATAAATAATTTATTTTTAAAAAATTGTGCTGTTAACCCCTTTGCAGGGCAACGAGCTATGTGAAAAGTACAAAACTTTTTGTCAAATGTGATACTGAGAGTGCTTTTGACATAGTTCATTTGTTTATCATCTCAATTTATATATACTGCGCAACGGGCAAGGCTAGAATCCATGAACCAAGCTGCAAAGATCTCAAGCTAAGTAAGGCGGAGAGAGACTTGAGAAACAAGAGAAGGAAATACTTTCCTATCCAATGTATACTCTTCAGACTAAAGCACTCTTTCTATCAAGCCTTCTAAACTGTTAAATAAAGTGTTCCAAACAAGCATTTAAACTTCATTACACAGAAGAGCAACAAGAACAGTAGCCTGCCAGACCAAAAGGCAGGAGGGAAAAATATATATACTGAGTTCAATGGTTAGCCTGAATGTAGCACAGTTCTTCACAACCGATGAGGGGGGTAATTTCAACACGGTGTCCAACAATGTTCTAACGACGTGCTTCATCTCGACTGGTTACTATGAAGCAAGGTGGTAAATGTTTGGCCCCAACTGGGCTTCAGAAATGGTTCTTTTTCATGACGAGCATGTCTGTCCAGCTATCAATCATGTTTGTTTGCACCAAATCCCAAGCCATTTAAAATACGACTAATTAAGTTAAACTGAAGTCGTCTGCTCCAAATTCGCCATCAACTATCCATGCTACTGCATTCCTCTGAGCAAAAACAAAAACATAAGAGAAAGAAATCACACCTTGAAGATCTTAATAGTTAATATTTCTATTATAAGGTCATTAATACAGTGTATTTACATAACTTTTACTGAACTTATAGTATAAAAGCCATTAACTAATGTAACTAAATTCCATGCTAAAATTTACTTGTTTTAGATATCATTATTCATATTAATTTAGGGATTAATTTAGCACGTTAGGTGTCGGTGTACAAAAAGCATCTCTTCCAAAAAGACGTAACACATTTGCATTCCAGTTCCAGGGGAGTGTGCCAATTACAGCCGTCTGTCATCCCTTTAAGATTCTTAAGTTGTTAGACATTATTCCGTGCACCTACGCCTCTTGTGGAAGCACTACTGTGAGAAATCCAGTTTTTATTGTTTTGATTTTTATGGTCTTTACTAGCTCATTTTATGGAGGTACTACGAAAAAGTGAGCAAGCAGCTAAATAGAGACAAACAAACAAACAAAACCACAAGTCAAACCAACTGGAGGATAGGCTCTGAGCCCTTATGGGTGCATTCAAGGTGTTACAAACAGGCAATTGGCCAGGCTGGTCCACCTAGTCCAACAGTAGAAGCAGATGCGTCAGAAAGCACAGGAACAGGGAGAGGAGGTAATTCTTCCTCCTAAAATCGTTTCCAACTGTCAGCCATTTTCACCTAAGGGACATTCCGAACTAGAGGTGTTTATTTATCTAGTAGCATTCAATGGATTTCTCTTTTATTTACTTTGTCCGGGTTCCCCTTGAACTCGCATCCACACCTAGTACCCACTAGGTCCTGTGGCAGTGGGACATACTGTATTTCATTTTAATGTCTACTGTAACTTTTTACCACAAGGTTGAATGTGTAATGACAGAAGCCTATAGACAACAGAACAACCCCTCAGCAGTCATCTTGTTAACAATTCCGGGGGCGGGGGGGGGCGGGAGATAAGAAGGGTTGGGAACAAGTGTGCATTTTGGCAGTGAAAAAAGTTGCATTGTCCCTCTCTCCTGGACACAGATGACTGCTGATGGCTAGGAAAGAATCAATTGTGTACAGATTTTACAGTGGGAATCTTCACTCTCCAGACTTTGGAGATTCCTTTGGTAAGCACTGTAATACCATTACTCAATTTGCAGTGTAGTCAGAATGCATTATTTAAATTTTAATAACATTGTATGTTACTGAACCTCAAGCTTTGGAGGAAAGATTTAAGAAGTCTATGTAAATAAGTTAATATAATCCTGAGGCCTTAGTGACACCACAGTTTTCTATAGGGCCATGTCAGAAATTTGACTATCATTTTAGAAATATCAGTTGTTTCCTTTTTATTCCACAAACATAAATAACTTGGATAAAAATCAACAGCCATATATAAACAAACAGTAACTTCTTTTTTAATAAAAGTAATGATTCTAACCCAAGAGTTAGAAGCATTTATTTCTATCCTATTTATGGTAAAGAAAATCCACTGAACTAACCACCTTTGATGGAAGCTTTTAGTGATGAGAAGACACAGACAAACACTCTGTTTTTTACCTTCAATATCCTGGTTGTCTACGAAAGGGGCTGGTCCCCATATTCTAACAGTGCCATCGTCAGAGGCGCTGGCCATCATGGATGGAATCTGCGGGTTCCAGCTCACACAATTAACAGTACGTGTGTGCCCTGTCAGCTCCGCAATTGGCAGCTCACTGCGCTTGTGCCAAATATATACTTTGTGATCTAAATAAAATACACATTTTAAAAAAAGCATAATGAGAAACATTGTTCTGCACAGACCGATTTGTCGTATCAAACAGCACTTCCACACAAGCTCTCAGCAACTAAAAAGCCCATTAATGTTGTAAAAACCTATGTCTAAAACCCTTGTCTGTTGAACGTGCAATAGCACTAAAAGCTTCTTCTTCTGAAAGTGATCAAAAGAACACAGGGATGGGTAAAGCTGTCCATTAAGAGGCACATTCCCTTTTAAGACTTGCAAGTCTAGTACACTTGGTATTTGAAGAAAAACATTTGACTACAATGTAAGCAAGCCAACACATGGCTAAAGAGAGGAAACCAAGCTACTCTTGAAGATACAGAATTGTAATCTTATTCAAAAGGAAGTCTTGCAGGTTTTTTTTCCTTAAACAATTGTATTTACAGATTAGTATATGCATTATAAAATTATGAGTACCAAGGCAGAATGTTTACAACCACCTCCTGCTGGTTAAGTACTACATCAGATCACAGCTCTATAGTTTATGAAATAGATCTTAAGACCTAAAACATTCTAATGAAAGTACTAACAGAACAAGTGAGAGCAACAAAGCTTAATGTCTCAAATTGTGAGCTATTACTGTCTTTGATAAGAATTAATTTTTGTGTGGTAAAGATATTAATTTGTACATATTAAAGCAGATGCAGTAACCACCCTACAGATCTTATTTTGTGACAGGAAGCTTTTAATTACTTCTAGCAACATGCTAGAAATAGAATAGTGAACTAGTTAGTCCACTGCAATTTTTAGAGAAATGTTACTGCTTTATGACCAACCATATTTAAGAATAAATGACTACAGTTGTTTTGGTTTGGATGGGTTTTTGTTTGGTTGGTTTTGGGCTTTTTTTGGGTTTTTTTTCCCCAACTGTAGACTAGCAGCTTTTAACAAACCCATGAGTTGACCTCTCTAGGAATGTCTTTGGAATATCCCAAACAGAGCTATACAAACTGAACAAGTACGTATGACTAGTATTACACAAGAGCCTAGTATTTAGGTCTAGCATATCAAATGAAAGTATTTTAACCTATTTGAAAGCTTTAAATGTGATGTCATTCTGAAGGATTAGCAAACGAACCAATCTTCCTCTATTTCTCCTCCCAACCCCTTTCAAAACAAACTTGCTCTCTGACCTACCTGCTAGAATAGCATCATGGAACCGTGTCATAACTCAATTGTCTTCTGCTGAATCAGCTCATTCGAGTACACCACCTTTATATATACTTATATTGATGCAAGTGTTCTGGTTGTGTTTACATTCCACTTACGATTTCAAGAGACTACATATCCACGCTATTCATCAAACAACACAATTCACACTCTGCTTAAACACTGGACACGCAAGCCTCTGCTGTCTGGGAGAATCAAAGCCTAAACACAAACCAGTATTTCGGTGCTTGTCAGAATGCCTGTATTTTGTTTTGGAAAAAACAAGTTAGCTAGATTAAGGCAGCAGTCAATTTCCCTCTCAGAAAGAGACCTCCATTTTCTTCTGATTGATGCAAATGTTAGAAGAAAGCCTACCTAGCTGATAACATACCTTAAGAGGTTATGACAATGTAACCAATGTATTACTACTTTTTTTTTTAAAAATGGCTGTGACAATGTGATCTGTTATTTTTGCTTTGTTTGCTTGTTTTTTAAGATAGACTTTCTCAGTAGCCACATTTGCAACAATTCAGCACAAAGAGGCAACAGCTTCAGACAGTCCAAATATAAATAGGGTGCCATCAGTTTCAAGTACTGCTTCGTAGTTTTTAAACAATGAAGATAATAAGTAATAAATAAATGGGGGGGAGGGGGCGGGGAGAGAGGAAGGACTGGTGCACCGTAGTATCTACACCTACACAACCACATCAGTACGGC
Source organism: Phaethon lepturus (assembly GCF_000687285.1). Taxonomy (NCBI): domain Eukaryota; kingdom Metazoa; phylum Chordata; class Aves; order Phaethontiformes; family Phaethontidae; genus Phaethon; species Phaethon lepturus. Next base: position 23,663 of record NW_010562260.1, on the reverse strand, counting down.
TAAACACAAGTTCTGAACTTTTGGGTACTTGGGTTCCAAACCAAGAACCTTGTTCAACCATGAAAACGTTCACACTGGATTGAAGGTGCTGTCCTTCAGTCATTATATTCCCCCCTGGGTCTGACCAGAGGGTGACATTTGATTTTCCTTTAGACATATTAGGTGTTTTCCAGCAAAGGACAGTAGTAATGTCCTAGCCAACCTTACTTCCTACCAGCTGTGAGTTACATAGTACTAACAGTGATTGCTTACATATTCCAAGTCTAATTCTTAGCCCTGCATAGGCTTGATCTTAAGGGACCTCCATGGGATGTGATGGCACTACATCAGTGACAGAACTGAACCAATTCAACGTATAAACCATTAACTAATTTCTATTCTTGTCACAGACAGTTGCATATACCACATAGCCTTTGATCATCAAGAAACCCTACCAGACTATGTCAACAACTGCTTAATTTGTGACTTTGCTTAATTTGAGACTACTCCTTCCGTAATTAAGCTGACTACTCTATTGAAATCAAAATAACCTCACCACACCTATATCTTCAACAGGCAAATGAAGCTGCTACTCTCTAGAAATATTTTTGATTCAAACCATAAGCTTAAGTATCATACCACAAAAAGAAAAAGCCGCAAGAACACCCCACCCACTTCTAATTAAAACTGTGCAGATGCTTTTGCTTTAGAGGAGCAATATGAAAGTTTCATTAATGCTTTCTACTACTACCAATCTCTCAAGAGGTTCTGCTAGCACACAATTATTTTTTGAAGTATGCCCCAATCTCAGTGCTCCTCAGACTTACTTAATAAACCAGTTGCTGGCTTTTATAGATGACAGCTGCTAACAACAGCATTATAAAATTAAGGTATCAGAAGGATACACTGTTCCAGTTTTCTGCACAAAAGGGAATGATGTTACCTTCGCTGCCACTCGCGATGAAATCTTCATTATGACCTCCAAAACATGAGTGAATTGTGTAAAATCCTTGTGTAACACCTTGATACTTTCTCACTAAAACTCTGTCTTGTAAGTCCCATAAGTGAACTCCCTGGGAAGGAGTAGTATAAAGAAAGTTATTTTATCATTAAACATTATTCATTGCATTCTTTTAAAACACTAAAAAAAAATTAAACCTGACAAAAGTATGTTACTCAAGCCAATTTCAGTACTGTTACTAGATTAAGAGTGTAAAGATATACCAAATTACTACATTAAACTTCCAGTCTACGGTCCCTCCCATTTGGAAAGCTCCAATTCGTATCCAAGGTTCCAAAAGTAGAAATAAATAAATAAAATCTAATTCTCATGCCCCCAGGCATGTCAGCATGCCACAATTATTGCTGTACCTGGCTTCTCAATGCAACAGCCGGATATCAACAATTGATAGTACATATTTCATAGTATGAAACTCTGACTATAAATCAGTCAAAAAATAAGTCTCAAGAATGAGACTGCCTTCTCAGAGAACGCCATGCATTCTATCTTTGTGAATATTAAGGCCTTCATATTACAGGAAATACAACTGGTTAGTGTCAAACATTCCAATATATATCAAAATATTTAAAAACAGGTAGCAGTTGCAAGCAGATTTATTTGCATTTCCATTTATCATTACCAACTCACCTGAGTTGCTACATTTAACAAAGCTAAACGGCCATTTTTTGAAATAGTAAACGACATAATAGGGTGATCTTCTTGTACTCTGAAATGATAAGACAGATTATTAAGAGTACACTTAACCAAACAAGGATGCAACACCAAGACAAAAGACATGTTCTGTCTCTGCAATGTTATCAGGTAAAGACAGTTCTGAATTTGAAATTAGGCATGCCTCTATGTCAGTATAAGCCAAGTCTGCAATAGTTTGCTTATACGTATGACAAATCCCAAGACCAAAACGGACTGAGATCCAACTCCTAACTTCAAGGCAGGATCTACTAAAATTTGCCAGGAATTGAGAAGACAACTCTTGGTGACAGAAATGTCAAAACAGCCACAAGAAACCTATTCCAGTGCTTAAGAAGTTATTTCTAATACTTGATCTAATGCTCCTTGCTGCAATTGGAACTCACTAATTTTGTCACGTTATTCTCCTCTTCTTTTTAATACTGAGAGCATTTTAATAACTTATTTCCCATGCTGCCCCATAAACCCTTCCTCAATCTGCTTCCAACATGAAGAACCAACAATTCGAAGCCAAAGAAAGAGGTAGTTACATGTTCCTGTCTGTAAGATCCTCAAAGTTATAACCCCGAATTCGCTGGTGTGTGTCCGATGCTAGAACAGTTTTTCCATCACTCAAGCACCAAAGGCATTGTACTCTCACCCCTTCCCAGGAGTCAAGGAGATTACCATCTAAATCCTGATCAGAAGGAAAAAAAAAAAAAACACACACTTTTAGTTTTAGTCTCATCTCTGTGGAGTTGTGACACAAGTATCTTTTTCACCTTCTGTCCAGACAACTGCTACAGAAATCAGTTTTACCCTGTAAAAGATAGTACTTAATGAATTAGGACTTGGTTGTCTTAACTGAGGGCTTTTGTAGGTATCTGTCCTGGAGAGCAGAGAATCCCATTCTTCACTGACTTTGTTGTGTGTGAAATGTGAAATCTACATCATGTCATGGAGCTCACCTTGGCAGTGAGTGAGGTTTGCATATTGCACTGGTATTCTGGGCACCAATTCAGATGACAAATAATCAAGAGTACAGATGAGACTGTGGACCACCATCCAAAATCAACACTATAATGTTAATGAGGGTTTCAAATTTCTCTTTACACTAAGAAAAGACAGCATGCAAAAACTAAGACAGACATAGTCAAAATTCTGTGGAATAAACAACATTTGTGGACAAAGGCTCTACTTTTTATTAGTATATTTTCTAGAGCAGCTCAGAAAAGACTCACAGCCCACAAATCCTCCTTTAGAAAGGCAAAATATGCTTGAACCCTTCTAACTGCTACATACAGAAGTGCTGCTGAAATACCAGCATTAACATATTGCTGCTTTGAGTTACAAAGGATCAGAAGTTTTAGCATACATGCATGAAAACTGAAAATACATGAACCTCAAATTTGACTGTGATAGAACTTCGATTTCTTGCTTTGTTTTCAATGGAACAGATACAGAGAACTTACACACTGATAGAACTGTCCACGCTGTCCTCCCGTTACAAAACGCTTCCCATCAGGATTCCAGGCCACGCTTGTTAAACTGTCTTCATGAGATTGGCTCATCTTTGTCCTCAGCTCTCCAGTCTGGAAAATAAACAAAGGCAGCAAGGCCTCATACCAGAACCCTTTCCCAAAAAGGCATCGATGATTTTATCTGACATGCATAGTGTTTGGAAGTGCACGTTTCAAAATATTTATTAAAAAGTAACACAAACATATGAGTAATGCAATAAAGAGGCAGAACTACTTCAGCATCTCCAGTGACCCTGGAATAGAATTGGGACAATTTCTTTTGTCCCTACATAAGGAGAGACAGTGTGTCAGGCAACTGGAAGATTATGAGTAAAGAAAGGAATTAAAAGTTGGAAGAACATGTAAGAGAAAGAAGCAATATGAAATGAAAAAAGAAAACCCAAACATGAAAAGCAAGGAGGCAGGAAGAGACTAAAAGAAAATAGAGATGACAAAATACATTTTAGCAAAATGTTGGGAGTATCAGAGTATTTAGAACATCTTCCTCCCTAAGCTGGAGCTCTCCATGCCAACATTTATCTTTCATCCCTAGCTTGTAATACTACTGTTTCACAAGACAGAGTGTCAATGAGTGACTTACCATTGTCAAAACAATAAGGGCTTCTCTCTATTCCTTTGTGCCAGCTCTAGTGCTCTTCACCGAGCCAATTTAGTCAGTTAAACAGAAGAAAAATATTCCAAGGGTGAAAAAGGGGAACAATTTTGTTTTGAACTAAATTAGTTCAGAATACAAGGCAGCACAAGAAAGACTACATGGCCCGTAACTAAGACAGAGGAAGCTTTGAAACCAACTCAAGTGCCCATAAAAGTCAACAGCAGAAAAGGATTTTCAAATTCATGGAGGAAACTGCAAAATGACCAAGTGTCTGACTGAAAGATGAAGTTCTGAAATCATAAATTTAAGCCTCTGTGGATCTTCCACTAACATCACTGGGAGGGTTACACAAAGTAAAAATAGCTTGTATCTTACTTTTGCTACTTGTTAAAATCTTCAGTGAACAAACTACTCCTCTTGTACAATAATTCTGCCCTCTGTTTCTCTCAATTGATTTACTGTTCTTCTCTTCAGTAGCTCCCTAAGGTCCTATGGATTTACGCCACTCCTTCTCAGAAATGATCAATAACCAGATACACTACAACTGCTGCACAGTCCCAGGCAATTAGACTTGAACTTTAAGTTCTGTACAAACTGAGTACAGGATTTGTAGGTTGCAATAGTCATTTTTTCCAACTTGAGGCTGAGCAGGAAGAGCAGCGTCTCTTCTTTACACTCACACCTTTGCACAACAAATTTGTAGAAATTACTTCTTTCATGCTCAACGTATTTAGGTATGGAAACAAAAGCAGTAGTCTGACCACAACATCTTATTTTTTGATCTTAGCCACCACTTACTTGTACATTCCAGAGCCAAAGCTCAGAACAATCATCTGGGCCACAGGCAACAAGATAGTTGTCATCTGGACTCCAAGCAATATAAGAGACACCATATGCATGACCTTCTAACGTCTTAAGTAGTTTTAGCTGATGAGTATCCTGAAACAAGAGAGATTCTGTTGAGACAGTGCAAATGAACTCCTACTGGATACACCATATATGTTAAATCTAAGTGCAGCATGGCAAGTTTGCTTGATGCAATGTAGCACCTGCATTTTACAAGACACATGAATAGGTTCCTACTGGAAAAGGAGTTGCTAGTTTACAGAGTAGGACCATAAAATGAAAATGTCTAAGTTCCATGTGCAAAACAAGAACACTTGCAGGTATTTTTGTTCTAGTCTTCTGTGATTCTAAGTGTGGAACTCACAAAATACCACTGTGTACAGAGTCATACATTACATTTTTTTTTAGTATAGAAGATTTCTGTAGTGTCAAGTCTCTCCACATTTACTGGAACACAAAAGTACTACTATCCGTATTTTACAGAATTAAGTTACTTTCTTAAAAGATATGCTGGAAGCCTGTAACAGTTAAACAGAAAACTAAAACCTTCCTGTACGCTGAGAAGCAAAAACCTCCAAGCTTCAACATTTTTATAAACTTGAGTGTACCTTGTGTGCTGCTCAAGAAAAGTTTTACAGAAAGATATTTTTAAAAGCTTCCTTGAGAGGTGTTCTTATTTCAGAAGTGTTGCCTATAGCAAGCTGTTGCATCTTTTCTGCCAGATTTAGTGAATGAAGCATACTTCGCTTCACGCAGAGTCTCTTGTATCACCTTTATGCTACAACTGTTCTACTGCTGCCTTGTCAGAGGAACTTGACTTTCAAGTAGCTTATCAAAATAAATAGCACAGCTAGATACTGTGAAACAACCATACACTGGCTGCCTAAATACAGAAACACTCAATACAGTATCAGCACTGACTCCTGACAACAACACACATACACAGAAAGTAGGAAAAGTAGAAAGTGTTACACTGTTTATAATAATTTTTGTGAAGCCTCTTGGAAAAGGGCAAGTGGATTTTCCTCCCTCCCCTCCATTTTTACCTCCCCCTCCCACCCCTTTCTGCATGGGGGATGTTTATACCTCCTACTTCTTTTTGAAGAGTGACTCATTTGAAAATTTAGCTTGATTTCTCAAATTGTCCTTCTCTTTCTTTTGTTTTAGTATTAAGCAGCAGAGCACCTCTTGATTCTAAAGAGAAAGAACATGGTCAGAGGAACAGAGTGACATGAAGAACTGTTTCCTGGGATCAGCTGCAAGGGATTTGGTAACTCTCAGCCAGCCTGCAGCTTTGATGGTTCTGCTAACTACAAAAGCTCAATTCCTCAGAAGAAAGTGGGCTAAGAATCACCGTCAAAGCACAAAGAAAATGGGGCAAATGAATGGACTTCCTCAAGTTCACTTTTCCATTGTAATTATTATTCCTGGTCCTCATTAGACACTGCTGTGGCTGTAGCTAAAGTGATCTGCAAGGAAACTAAGTCATGTCTGACATCTCACATCCTGGAGCTTGCCTGTAACCAATGTGTTTCTTTTTTTGTCAGAATTAAAGTAGCCTGTCACTTCTGCATCACATTTGAGACTCATGAGGAGCAAAATGCATAGGATATTCCTCTTCTAATGATAGGACTTTGTGGCTGTTACTAATCTCTCACATCTCATACTTTTCTCCGAATAGAGCAAAACACGGTATAGCAGTTTTGAAACAGCAATCAATGCTATTTCAGGCAAACATCCCCAAATTTAGTCAATCTGCTTCCCACCCACCACCAAAAGAAATCTCAGCACTTCTATCCTTTACATAGCCTCCCAGATTTGTTATGTAAATGAAACAACTATTCAGGTATCAAGTTAAGTCTGCAGTAGTTGAGCTCCTCGGCTGAAAAGCCAAAAACATGTCAACAGTTTTTAGAAAGTGGAGGAAAAAAGAAAAGGAAGGTTTCTGTAAGGAACAAGTCTTCTATCAAAGAAGATGCAATGCCAGACAAGGTGATGCACCTACTCTGCTTATCCTTTGTACTCTACAGATTCTGCCACACTTAGTAACAGTCAACTAATGCATTCCACACACAAAGCTAGTTCACTCAAGACATTATTTAATGAAAATGAAAACAGAAGCATGGGTTAAGACACCTTAAACATGTTGTTGGGTCTTAGAAAAGAAACAAGAAATTCATGGTATGAAATGAAGAAAACACATGGAAGCGGTGTCATTACACTTCAAGAGGGATGACGAAGAAAAGAAAGGGAGAAATGAAGGATTCTCACACACATGGAAGTGTGCGGAAAAAGAATACTGTTCATTTAAAAGTGCTCTCCCATCACTTGCCCAGACAGAGTTGGATGGATGTTTCCCTGTACTTTATACATACAGATTAGAACAACTGTAAATACCTCAAGCCTTGAAAAACCTGATTAAACTTATGGGTCAAAAGACATTGTCAACTGCTACAGGAAGTGTGTGAAGCATGCTCTGGCAAATATGAAAATGAACCATTTGAATTACATGGCCTAAATTTAGTTAGGTATCCATCTCCTTGAAATGGTTTCAATTTTTTTTTTTTTTTTTAAAGTACTCAAATACAGAAGATAAAACTCTACAAAGCTCCTTTCCCACTAACTATTTGTTAGAGATTTTGTTCCTTTAGCAACCCTTGGCCAAAAGGGTTAGTGTAAAACACTCACAAAACATTGCTTTGGTTTGATTAATTAGATATTAGCTAACAATTCACTATAAAATGTGCTAATCAAGATGTTGGGTATTAAAACCCATCAATAGAAAAGGAAGATGTGCCTCTGCAACGAAGTGACAAATCAACAGCAAAAACATTTGATCCTTAATTTACTTAGAATTACTCTGTTAAAAAACAAAACAAAACAAAAAATACAGATCATTTCCTAAATAAATTACAGAAGTCAACTGCTACACATCTCTTGGCCCAGAGCACACTGACTCCAGTAACAAACCAACCACAATGGTTCTATGCCTGAAAAACCCACAGCACTTGCTGTTACTTCAGGGGCTTTATAACAACTATGCGCATGGAAAAGGGTTTCAAGTTCTCCCATCTTCTTAATAACAAAAAGGACTCAAGTTATATGGCTTCCTAACCTGCAGTGGGAGGAGAGGATTAAGTTCAGCTCTCAAATCCTACTGAAAGCCAGTACAGAACCACAAAAACCTTTCATCTTCCACTCAAGTACACCAGTTTGCAGTTAAAAACTGTAAGAATCTTATTTCTGATAGCTCTTTACAAGCATTAACAACTTCAAATATTGTGTGCATATGTTCAAGTTTATTTGCAGTTTTAAAATGTTGTGAAACACATGGACATATTTTCACATCACTTCTACCAGTCAATTAAAACAGTCTTAGAATCACCACTTAAACTTTTTATTTATGTAAGAATAGATATGGGTAGGAAAGATAAATCTTGTAGCTGAAGGATATTTCATAAGAGGAACAGTGCCACATGTTAGTATCAAAACCTAAAACCGCAATCTGCAAGAAAATGGCTGGGTATACTTCCATGTGTCAGTGGATTCTGACAAGTGTTTGAACCTTCATGTCACGGCAAGGCAAATCTTACATGAAGTGGTATACTGATGCAACTTCAGTTTAGCACATACCATTTTATTACTCAGAAATAGAGTAACAAATAGTGAAATGGATTGAGCATTTAAATCCAAGCATACTAGTAGTAACAGGATAACGAGAAAAGGGTTAGTCACCTACATAGGTCAGAAGAACTCTTGCTAAGAGTGATTTAGAATGGTTCCTCACTGCCATGCTCTTTCTGCTCTCACACTATGCTTCAAGGCCTTCAAGCTGAGAAGGCTTCCTTCCCTCAAAGGGAAGGAAGAAGGCTTCTCCTTCCTTCCCTTGGCTGGAACCAGCAGGCTCTACACAAAGTTCCTGCCCCCAAGCAGCCTGTTGGTGTCAGGTTTTCAAGTGTCCTCCTTTGCTAACTTACACTGACTATGTTCTTCAGTCTTTTACATCCTAGAGAAATACCCTAGTCAGCACGCTACAGTACATGTTAGCTTGTCCTACAAAAAAAAAAAAAAAAAAATCAAACCACCCTAGCAAGTGGAGAGGGAAGGGAAAGACAAGTCATACACATTTTAACACGTTACACACTTACTGGATCAACCTGCCATATAATAACAGTTGTGTCCTTAGATCCTGTTGCTAGTTTAGTGCCATCATTGGAGAATTTACAGAACCACACTTCATTACAGTGCTCCGTTAGTATCTGCTGTGTATAGCATGGGAACTGTTTCCTGGGAAAAGAAAGGGATGTATTCGCAGATTAATAAGAAAGCAGTAAGAGATTTTTTTTGTAAATCAAGCTAGTAAAAGCTAAACCAAAAACTTATTTAAATGCAAAACCAGACAACTTAGACAATTCCTCTATTAACAGCTGCTTCAAGAAAGTACAGAATGAAGTGTCTTATCTGGTAAAAGGCTCACACCACCAAGTCATCATAAATAATTGTAGGAACTTAGAACTATTCTCATTCTACTTACATCATTTGTTATGCTTTCATATAACTTGGAATAAACCTGACCTCATTAGGAGCATAACAGCTTACTACTATACACTTCTATTATGTATAGAAAATAGTGGAGTCCAAACCGCTTTGAACCCTACGTTGTGCAATGTTTTATTTACATGTGAGGTTTTTGTAAGTACCTAACTCCCTTAGCTTTATCTTGCTTAATCCTTAGAAGTGATTCTTACATAGCAGTTGAGTAAAAGAATAGTCTCATTGCAAGATCACATTCAAGAGAGAAACAAGTTAGGTGTTTCTTTGCCTTAATTTTGTGTAATTTTTCACTTTCTTTGTAGAGTACCACACACAATAGCTGAACATAACTAACATGTTACCATTATGAGCTTTCAACTTGAACTCTTTTCCCTCACAAAAATCTATGTTATTTTGTAAAACATTAAGTGTTTATCAACCAAGATATTATATGATAAACTACTGAAGGAGAAGAGTCAAACACTTCTCTAGAGCTAATATTTAATCTTCTAGTTACACACTGAGGAAAATCTAACAGTCAAAATATGAGGAAAATCTAACAGTCAAAATAATTAAGTTAGGTAAGAACTGGAGACAAGTTTTATTTTATTTACAGCTTGCCCACTGTATAAGAACTTGAGAGCTAAGCTAAAATAAATGTAGGCTTTTACAGCAGACTGCTTTTATAAGTAATACTGCAGTAACTACAAGTTCATTGTTCAGACGCACTAAAAGGCAGTCTCTAACCACGGACATTTTTTCTTGAACTGCGGACATCCTGAAGTGGTTTAGTCTTATGTTAAGCTTTTATGGTGCTCAGTACAACAGGGCAACACAACTCTAATGAGACACAACAGTACTAATGCAACAACAACAGTCTCTGTGAATGTACAGTTGTACTTATCACTGGAGATAAACTGGCCTAAAAAAAACCCCTCTACTTCCTTTAAATTTGTGTTTAAAAATACAGTTTGGTGGTAGTTTTTCAGGTGTCTGTCAGCCTGGCTCCTTCTTACCAGAAGCTAGAAAGAGTTCTGCTTCATAGAGGGTCTACATCCTCTCAATCAATTTTCTTTTACTAGAAGATGCTTCCTAAAGCATCAAGCAGCTTAAAGACTTCCTTAAACACTATCAAGCAGCACTAAACAACCATATAACCCTCACTCCTGTCTTATGGTAGAGGAGGATAAACAAAACGTACCTATACATATCTGTAGTTGGCTTCCTTGGGAATATCTACTTACTTGTTCATAGAGAACACAGGTCTGTTCTGCTCCTGCTTTAAGCTGACAAGGAGCTGTCTAGTTGCCACTAGAACACCACTGAGCCCAAGGTAAAAAGCCCCACCCATGAAAGAAGATTTTTTTTCCTTGAAGTCTACATGGACACTACAGGAAGAGCATTTCGTTATTTTCGTTATTATTTAGCCATATTGTAATAAGTTAATGTTTTTCCTCGGAGCAGCAATTTGCTCTAGAAGGTGAAAGAGTCTTTATCCATAACTCATACAAAGTACAAGGGGCACACTGTGTCCCGGGAAAGCCTTTTCAGCGTATTTAAAAAAAAAGCTCTGTAGAACAATAGCGCTTGTATTTTAAAACTTAAGAAAAGCAGCCAAGGTTTTGTAGACACGAAGAGCAAGCAGTATAATGCTGGAGTACACAATTTTCATAGTAAGGTGGCCTTTGGGTTCCTGAAAATGGTAACAGGCACAGTTGATACAGCTGCTGCAGACACATCCCAATATTGAATTATGTTATTCACAATCCAGTCAGATCAGAGTACTCTCAGAAGAAGTTCTCTTCACCTAACTAATGAAACATACAATCCAACAAGTTGACTTCACAGATAGCAAAGCATATATTAAATAAACCTTCTGCAGAAGGAGATAGCAGCAGTCTCGAAACAAGAAACCAAAACCAAATGTCTAACAGCTTCTGGTTTTGGTAATTAGATATTAATTGTAGCTCGAAGTTTTTGTGGTTTTTTTGGTTTGTTTTTTTTTTTTCCATTTTTGAAGTGCTTCATTACAAATTGTTCTGTTCAGCACAACACACTTGAATCATGTTGTTCACATACTGAAATAAAGTATCTAATAAAGTTCTGTTGCTGTATTTACAGAAGTTCAAAATTCTAAATAAAACAAAAAGCTACTTTTTTTTAATTCCCCGTACCTACAATGGAAGATTTATTCCTCAACTTCCACAATGGCTCTTTTTCAAAAATGCTACAGCAATCTAGTACCTAGAAAGCAGCAGCATTCAGCTCCCATTTGAGTTTTACTGTTGGTTTGTAAACTAAGACTAAAGTTTATTTACATGTAGGCAAGACAAAAGAACTCAAGGAGGGGGGATGACAGACCAAACAAAACACTCAACTAGTGTGAAGGCTCTTAAAACCAGAAGTGACCACCCCCAAGAGCATCAATTCTCCATCATCAAAATCTCAGACACAATAAGATGAAACCTCTCACCTTCACTCTCAGCAGTTTCTCTCTCTTGTCTCTCACTTTTATGAAGTGATTAAGTTTTAGTTAAACATTTTACCTAGTAGTGCAATTCAAGCATGCTTGATCAAAATACTGCCAGAAGTTCAAAACAGATTAGTTCCAACTAAAAAAGGGAAAGTTGTCAGTGTTCTATCATTTAAGTAGTACAGAACTTAAATTGTCTAAGCTATTAGATTACTGTTACTTCTGTCAGTTTAATCAAAATTTGGCTTCCACTGTCTTTAACTCACCTCATTATGCCCAAGCATGGCAGCATGTACAGCGCACCACATACTGATCTCAGACCCCTGCAACAGGTAGGTACAATAGGTTGAGTTGAGGACAGAATGGAAGCCTTTATTTTGAAGTGGGGTTTTTTTGGAATTAAAGTAGTCATGAGTATGTATGTATACATACCAAATACACAAGCTTAGGAAGTACCACATTAGGTAAAAAAAAACCAGAACACCAGAAACTATGGTCAAACTTACGTCAGCAAACAGATTGAGATGGCTGAAATTCAAGACCAGATTTGTGGCATATAGTATCTTTTATATCCGGCTTCAGCTAGTCCGACTTCAGTAAACCATGCTCTTTACTGTTGGCTTGAATGATCTTTGGGGTTTGATTAATCACATCAAACCCCTTCAGAACACCCAGTGTTATTTACGTACTTGTAGGAAGATTAAAAATTAAATCTCTATTAGTCTGATTTTAAGACTCACTTCTGAAGTAGGGAAGCCACAGTTCCAGTATCTGATAATTTCCAATAGCTCTTAAAGTGGGGAACAATCAAATTTCCATGCACACACACAAAACTGCTGCAACAATATGATACAGCAAATTGCAAGCTAGACGATAGTCTAAAAAAGTAACTTGAATACATGACGTGCCAAGGATATTAATTTTAAAACCTTAGGATGGCTACAGTGAAGTACTATAGAAGTCTGCGTCTTTAAAAACAGATCCCAAGTAACTCAAGAACCTAAGTCAAAGCAGCTGAGTTCAGGAAGTTTCTATAAGCAAGTTCATCAATACTTAACTTCCTCAGATGAGCTAACCCTAACATGAAAAAAAATCCCCTCTAAGCCCAAGCATTGGCCTGTTACATGAACACACACATAGGGTATCATATAAAGCCCCTATTTTTCTAGGTGTCCTAGCCCTCACTCCTTTATTACACCATGCACAGCAGTCTTCCATAAAAGCTACACTGAGTTTTTAGGTTCTTGGCTAAGTTCTCCTGGATGATAAAAAACCATTCAATTCAGACATTTATTATAAGCAAACATCTTTCTGCCTCATGTCTACTAGAGTATGGTATTCTGAAGATTCAGATTTTTTGTTAAAAAAAGACGTTATCCAGATAGTCGCAGAGCTAATACGTAAGTATAAGAAACATTCAATTCGTACTACCTTACAAATCTGAGAAAATAGTTCTTTATATCATTCATATTATATATTATGTAAAACATAATTTTTATGTTTTACATAATATATAATATGCACATTTCTGCTGTTTTAACCTTTGTGTTCAAAAGCACCTCACTGTCCACTATTAAAAATGGAAGCTGTGAGTTGACTTCATGAAGTATGCTTCAGTAGGCTTTCTGCATTCCAGCAAGCTTGAAGACAAAGTCTGGATAAGTAACATACTAGTGATTCTCCAGTGAAAACACACAGCAATCACATGTTGATGAACAAACAGACTGTCTGTCCAAAATTATGGGAAACAAGTGGCTAAGGATTAGCATAGTAATACATTCTAGTCATACCCATCTGATTAAAATTTTAAAGCTCCGGTCTGACCCCATTATCCCATATCCAGCTACCAAAGTCTTTTATACACACCTTCTCTACTCCCCCCGCTACTCATTTAGTGAGAAGTGTTTTATCCTAGTCAATTCCTGTTAAACCAACTCAGAATAGTTTTCATGTTCCTTTTAACAGTAGGTACAACTATACTATTTTAAAATACAAAGAAAAAGTATTGTTGCCCATTTTAAAGGTCAAAAGGGTTTCTTACCTACTACAAACATGATCTATTAGCAGCGAGACAGAATCTAGATTACTATCTAGTTTGGTATTATGATATAGGCACCGGTCCCGTTGTAGTTCCACGGCCTGACGTAGCAGGTTCTGTAAACGCCTTGGAGGAAGCATCACTGATGGGGGTAGGTACGCTTTAAAAGAGTTATTAAGAAAAACAAACAAATACATCAAAACCAAGTTACAGCTAAGTGCATATTTTCATTTGGGTGTTTTTGGAAGAGTCCTTAGTAAATAAAGCTTAAAAGCTACAGGAAAAGAGTGCACACAGCTTGTCAAATTTACAGCTCTATCTCTGTAATTAGAAGCGTGAACTTCTGGGAAGCAGAGCTGTATGCAAGGTATTTGTAGTTATAGTATATATTGTCCTGACCTACAAGCACCATTTACACAAGCTAACTCAAAACCTAGTATTTAACCAAATCTGTAAAATTATAAAACAACAGTATCAGCTGTGTTCGTTTAAGGAATTCTCTCAACACTATCAAAATAAAGAATGCCATAGGTTTTACAAATCCGGTACATAGTATTACAACAGCCACAAGAAAGAAAGGAGAAGCCATAATTCATAGCAAGGTCTGAAACCACTATAAAGCAGTACTAGTATCACCAGTGGTTATAGGCCACACTTGGCTTCAATCTCTTAGTATAGCTGGCATTTACAAAACACTCCCCTCCACCCCCAAACTGCATGTAGTATTAGTGCATGCAGCAGAGCTAAGAAATAAGAGCCCCTATTACAAACGGTTTATCAGAGACAGCAAAAGTTTAGATACAGAAGACCAAAGGGTAAAGGCACCTAAAGGCATCCCCATTAACCAAAAAATACAAAAACAACCGGCAAAGGCAGTTAAAGTCAATTCCCTGGGATACGTCATTATGAAAGATGTACTGGATTTACAGCAGTGTGAATAAATTCTAAACATTAGAACATCTTACTCTGGAGTTTGTCCAGAAGTTTAGATCTGGAAGCTGTTCCTTTCCCTTCCCACTCTGCTTTTGCACGCAAGTCTTCTGCATGGCTACACATCAGATACCTGTTTAAAAAAAGTGCACACACACCAACAGACCAAGTTTTTCTGGAACCATTCTTCTCACTTTTAAGGATGATCTATATCATAACATTCTTAATGAACTGGAAATAGGTGACTTAAGCTTGAGACTGGTAGAAAAAGAGGCAGGGAACTCTTCCACACAAACATGCATCATCTTCAGAACAAATGTCTACAAATTGGCAATAGAAAAAACAACCACCCACAAAGATATTTTAGGAAGGTAGAAATCTCTTATTTTCATTTAAGAACAAACCAGACTATATTCACCTATAGGCTAATAATTTTCAAGATCAGATGACCATACATGTGTATGTATTAATTTGGGTTCTAGTACTATAAAAGTACATCATAATCAGGTTATTCTGAAGCATCTGAAATAGAACATGGTCTACTGAATAGTATCCTTTACTCACCATTTTAGCACATCTCACTACAGTTTATTAATCAATAGGATAGTAGCTTTAATACAGTTGGAGTTTTTATAGTGTCAGCTATAAAAAGCTATAGAATTCCTCAGAAAATTACACCGAAAGAGCTCTCTGAGTCCAAACACTTACCCACTGAGGACATGAATGCGTTCTGTATTATATTTCAGAGGTGTCAGTTCACAGCGTAGAACTTGAAGTGCCTCCAGGACCTTGCCATCCTCCAGGTATTCCAGGTACTTCTGCTGCAGCAGCAAAAACTTCATCCTCTGACATGACAGAAAGCAGCAGTCAGGGGAAAAAGGTTGACTGAAGTTTCAGAAAACGTTTGAGCCTAAACAGAACAGTAGAAACCATTCTACTATGCCCTTCAGAAATACAGCTATATGTAATGTTTCATTACTTAATTTCTTTTTGCTGGGTTTTCGACAACATTGCAGCAAATTATCCATGAATTTCCTTCCTGCCTTATGTGGCTACATGTATCCTCCTATATCATTTCTCAGATGCCCCTTCAACTTGTCTCATTTTCATATGCCATATTTTCAGCCACCATTCTTCAAACTCTGAACGAGACAGGCTTCCCCATCTTACATTCTATCAAGAAAAGCACCCAAAAGCAGCTCATCACATATTTAAGACTGCATGACAGCACAGAACACATCAGGCCAACTCAAGTTCTCATACTGCTTACATAGGAGCTGACATGGATTGTTTGCATAGCTGCATAACAGATAGCAATAACAAATTGACACTGCCTGAGGTTTTGTTTTGTAGTTCCACATTAAGTTGTTTTCATTGGGTGTTGTATTATTTTTCAGGATTACAGGAAAAAAAGTTTCCTGTATTTAGGAATCACTTCACTTCTCAGAAGTAATCACTGCTATTTCATAGTTTTCCTTTCACCTTGTACAGTTTTTGGTTGTTTTCTTTTAAAAAAATAATCAAGCCTGCTATTCTAACAACAAATGTCTGTGGATAAAAAAAAAGAAAATGAGGCATTCACTTACTATATTCAAAAACCTGAAGTCCTAGAAATTTCTAATAACAATTTATTAGAAACACGGTTTGGTTGTTTCTGGATGAAACCAACTATTCTGTGTTTGCACATCTTCTTTACTGCTAGCAGTTATCACAGAGAAAAGACATTTCTGGTCCACAAGACTCACCAGGTTAAAAAAGAAAATGTACATTCTTAGACACATCAGTGAGAAACAGAATGAAGATTAAGTGCAGCAAATCACATTTACTTTTCTAATGAATACACCACTAGTTCAATCACCAGCTTCCTTTGCTCTGTCAGACCTCAGGCACCTCACTATTTTCATGCTCATATTTGGTCAATGTTTACTCTGTTTCAAACACACTGCTAGCCTCCTTAAGCAGAAGGATAATTGGGAAGTTTAAGATGCTCCCATCCTATTAAAGTTTACATGAAAGTTTAAGGCTTACTATATGTAAAATCCAAAGTTAAAACATAAAGCAGTTTTAGCTTCCAGAGATGTTCTGTTCTTCAAAAGAATAGTTTCCACATACAGCGCTATTAACTTACCACACAGCTTTGTGAAGCATAAAACATTACATAGTAAAGATGATTTATGTTCAAATGTGTCTGTAGTACTCTGTTGTCCTGTACATGACAGGCAAACCCGTATTACATTCCCTATCCAGCTCTTCAGTTTATTTAAATTTGGAATTTAAGTTAGAGTATCACTGTACAGTTTTTCCAGGTGAGGCAACGTTTTTTGGTGTTCTGACATGCAGAAAACCAAAAGAAAGCTATCCCAACTATTTACAACCTCGGTGGTTGGTTCCATGCAGTAGGCCAGCAGACCTCAAGCTGTTTGCTTACATACTAGCAGCAGGAGGGATAAGAGCTTCCTCTCCCAGCTATGCACATGCTCACAAGGATGCATGGAGATGCTCAGATAGTAGTCACATATCATATTTCACTCCTCTTGGTCACCTCGCGCTGATTACGACCACCAGATAAAAAAATAGCATGATATTTCCAGTTTGTTATAAAAACTATAATCCCTCCAACCCTTCCTTCTCCATTCACTGCATATAATTTTTATCATCTTTCCCTTAAGTGTGATAACCATACCTGTATCTAATGACTCTTTCTCCCTCCCTGCTTTTAGGACTTGGCATGCTAATTGCATCTCTTCAGGGGGAAGAGTGAAAAAAAGAGCAGAAAACCCTAAAACACAGTTTTTGCAACACCAGTCCCAACAATTCCATGGAAGCATTACAGGAACACTACCATGCAGAGTGCTGTTGCCAAATTATCCGAAGAGGTATAACTTCAGTTTTGAGTTAGAAAATATAACTGCCAAAAAAAGTCACAGTGCCATGTGTGACTTTGGCATTTTAGGAACATAAAAGCCTCCAGAACAACACAGCGCTGTACACTTCATGCAGGAGTCTGCTGTTAACGTAATGGAGAATTAGAATAAGAGATAAGCAGTTTTAAATTGTAACTTATCTATAGCAAAAGGCAGGGACTAGAGTAAAGCGTTGATAGGGAAATTAAATTGGTTTTCTAAGCCACTTTTGAGTATGCTGTAGGGCAAGTTTTGGAGCAGTTATCGAACGATGGCATGAATACAGCCTCCTTAAGGCAGAAGTCACACTCCAGTGACATCATATTTCAAGTAATTTTTTGTATCAGAGCACTCTCAGCCTCCTACTACGTATTTCTGGGCAACTAGTGACTTTGACAAATAGATTTCACTGAACAACTGAATTTTGTTTTCATTTTCTCTCAATTACCTATATGCTTCACTAGTAGTACTGCTCATTACTTCCAATACCACCTTCTCATGGCAGACAAGACTATTTTGAGTACATTGCTTCATCTAGAGCCCAAACAACCTCTTCTAGAAGGAAGGAGAACTGTTTATGTATTGGCAACTGTAAAGTAAAAGCACAAGCCCCACTATTTAAGTAGAATAGAATGACTATAAAACTAATCTGACGCAATGCACCGACAAGAACAGCTTACTCATTCTCCATATTCTTTAGCTGCCTTACAAAGAAGGGAAATAAAAATTATCATAATCCAAATTATACCGTGTACAACATAATACAAGTTCCTGGGAATTGTTGTTATCTCAGTGTTTGCAATGGAAATTCAACATCATTACACTCCTTACTGTTGAACAATTTAAATCCAGACAGCACCACTGTTCAGCTTATGGCAAAGATTCTTCACCTTGTAGGACCCATGAAAGAGTCCAGTACAACAATTTCAGCACTGCACTATGGCTGGATTTGTTCAGTTATCACTACTTCATCCTGCCTTTCTACTCTATAGAGAGGATAAGGATAGAGTGCATTACCTTGTTGTTTCTAGAAGCTATTATTTAAGTGTAAGTTGAATCTCTGATCACCCTGGGGCAAAACTAAAGACAGAGTTAATAGGTTTTTGTTTGTTTTAACATATGTACTATCAGCATTTTGCTTTCTTCACACTACAGCGCTGATTACTAACATTAATGTTTAGTACTTCTTCATTGTCCTAACTGTTAGTACCAACGCCCCTTGCAGAATCTTAAATTCTAGGAAGTTCTGTATGCACCACAGTTCACCAGCGCTAAGTCACCAAAGGTGAAAGCCTTGGCAACACAACTGTGAAAATAATAGGACAAGCATCCTACCACTGTCAGGAAATTGGGCCATTTTGATCACTGGTTACAGCAGCAAATCTTCAGGAGTTTAAAAGAGTAAAATGCATAATAACCTAATTTCAGGATTATATTTTGGTGTTATTTTTGACCTGCATATCTTAACAAGCTCCACAACAGTTTTATTACTGTACTAAGAGTTCAAAATAAATAAGTAAACACTGCTGAAACAACTCTTCTTTGAAATGAAGTAACTAAAAGACATGCTGAAATGATCAGCTAATGTTTCAGGACAAACTTAATGCAGTAGCTATCTGCTTAAAGCCTGCAGAACTGAGACCCCAATTTTCATTACTTTGTCTTTAGCCTTTATTACTTTGATAGTCTTGTAAAACACTATAAAAGCACTTAAAAACCATCCAAAACTTAAATGTAAGATTTGATATGTAAAGGGTAGAAAATACTCTGGCCTATACAATTTAGGAAGGCTTCAACCACACCAAATCCTGCCACTTAAAGAGCAATTCATTCCAACAGGGAACTGCCCTTAATGCTGGTCGCAAGAGGGTCACCATACAGGCAGGTGGAGCACTTTGCTCAAATGGCAAGATATAAATCACTTTTTTGGTCATATTGCCTGCTGTGAGCTGTATACCTCAAGAACTGCAGGAAAGCCCCATTTAAGTACATGAAAATAAAAAGTGAAGAGGACAATTTGAAAGTGTATTCTAGATGACTACAGAGGAATAATCTCCAGGTTTCTTCCTAGTTACCCCAGATAGATGCCATAATATGCTTGAGTAGCCTTAAAGTAAGCAAAACTTCAGGCTGGCTTGAAGCTGATATTTACTAAGGGTTACTCAAGGAAAAACAATATGCTTCCATCTACTATAGTTTTCCTGCAGGTTGTCTCAAGACAGCTGTATCTTACATGCTGGAAAAGTAAACATGACATCACACACTATATAGCACTCAGGTGTTGACACAAATAGAAATAGCAGACTGTCATCCCCCCCAACATATCAACACACAGCAAAGGTTTACAAATTGAAATCAGCCATTTAATGTTTAGTGTTTTCACCTGTAGATCTTGAAGTACTTTGCAGAAGTAAGGAAATTAAAACAGGAGTAGAATTTTCAAAATACATGCATATCCTCTTCACTAACCAGACATCTCAAAAGCAGCAGTATATCCTGATTATTTTGTCCAGGTCATATTAACTATAAGGAAAAAAAAACACACCAAAAAACCCCAAACAAACCACCAAACACACACACCCTACTTTGTTAAATACTCTGTGTCATCTAAACTTCTAGGTACCCATTCTTCTTGTATGCACACATTTTTGAAACATCTAGTCATACAGTATGAGTCACAAGTCAGGAGTCAGGAAATCCAAAATCTAATTTTCTGGTGTTGAAGAGTTACCTGCAGCAGCATCTTGTTTGGACTTTCCCTAATCAAGACATTTATCACCTTTATTACCTCTGACTCTGTTGCAGGCAGGATTACCTACAGAGCATAAAGCATCCCTCCTTACCTGTTATGATCTTTCACTAGTTTGCTGGGTGCTGACTATACTAATACGCACCCATAATCTCAACCACGTACAAAAAAGTCAGGCGGGGAGGGAGGTGGAGACAGTGCACACATGATGGAGCACGCACAAGCTCAACTTACTCTTGCAAATCAGTATTGTCTTACTAACACACACACACACGACATTTAATAGTGTTATCTGTTTTAAATTATATGAAATTGATATAAAGCAGAATTTTAACAAAAATAATTAATATTTTGTTCAGGTAAAGTTCAATCTAAGCCAAGTATTTTTATTGCACCAAATTTTATTCAAGCAGTTAGACATCAACATTGAAGAACAGCATGCTTTCAGAGCCCTCCAAAACGAGAGAAGGAAAATGTCCCCTTTTTCCTCAAATTAAGTTCTCCGAAGTTGCAATGCTAATACTCAGTTAAACCCCTGACTTCCAGACATGTAAAACACTTCAATACTACTGAGAAATTTGGTAACTTCAGAAGTTAGAAACATGAGAAAATCTGCTTCAAATGGCCATTCATATTCACATACATTGGTTTCATACTTTCAGTCTCCACAAACTATCGAAAGCTGCATACAATATTCTAAACTATTTTAACAATAAATCTTATGTATATCAAGTCTTTGAGAAAAGAGAAAGTGAACTACTAGTCAAATCAAGAGGTGCTAAGCTTTGACCAAATTAATAGAACAGAAGGTAAACTTCTCTCAAGTACCCTCTGATGTTTTGTTAAACATCTGTTTTCCTACTTCACTTCCTGTTCTCTCTTTCTCTCCCTCCCCCACAAGACAGGAAATTGTCTTGACAACAAATGAATCAGCTAGAAGTGGAGCTAAGCAGCCATCAGCTGATTCTTCATTGTTTACAGTCACAGACACTTCAAAAAGCCTTGCTACTGTTTTCTTCCCAAGTGACCATAGTTGTTCTAACTTCATTTCATTAAAATAAGTTAAACACAAAAGGACAAGCCATTTGAAGAGCTAAGTAATGATTTTCATCTCAAGATAGAGAAATCAAACCAAGAAACACTTTCCTCCAAGTAACTGAAATCATAACAACACATATTGTAATTGTTGGTAAATCCCATGACTTGACCTTTTATTTCTAGGTTCATCTTTAAAAAACAGCCAGCCAAAGAGAAAAAGCTCTAAATAAAATCCCAAACAGCAATACAAATGCATTTGCTCTTTAGAAGCCATCTGGAAAAGCAACAGTATTGTTCATGGTCTATAGCAGCCTCTATATTCTTGTAACATGCTATTACAATGCCAACTCCACATTAGTATTACTGCATTTTATTTCTAAACTTCTCTTCCCTCAAGAAAACCTAACTCCCATAAACACAGATTGTGAGAAGTATTCCAAGTTCAACATTAGTATTCAACATAAGCAGTTTCTACAGAAACTGACCTATTTCAGGATTTATATTTTATCAGTCAAGTATGCTTAACAAAGTTTAAACATTCAGTACACCAAATATTAGCCTCAACACTTTCAAGCTTCCTACCTTACATTCTAAAAAAGAATTAAAGTTCAGATTAGTATGACGTTTGAGACAGCATGCAAGCCACTTAAAGTAAACAAAAAAGAAAACAAGAACTATGGACAACCAACTCCATAGTGGAAGATTACATCACTACAATTAGTCCAACTATACAGCTCTGAAAGAGTTCAAGTGTGCCTCTTACCACAATTGCATGCGGAGAATGCACTAAGGCCTTAAGTTCATTCAGGTCGTTCTCAGCCTGCAGAAATCAGCATAAGAAAAAAAAACACACAAACAAAAAAGTATATAAGGAGGGTGGATTTTGAATTCTCTCACAGATACTATAAATTTAAACAGTGGTTAATACAGTCCTATAAGCCCTACGTTACCTTATCCCATTCTCCTTCCATGACATGATTGCGGAATTTGGTAGCAGAAGGATGTTCTAAACGACATCCTGACTCTTGCATGAGAAGATCAACAGTCTGGCTGCAGGAGAGATACAGTGTAAAAAAACCCGACCAGTTTTACCCTCACAAATATACCGCCTGCCATGATAACAGTTAACCATATTTAAAAGTAACTTTTATCAAAGTAAGAATACTATGACCAGATTCAGATGTTTGTCCAAAAAGACTACCTCAGTTGCCTGAGACATGTAAACAGCTACCTATATCTAAAGCAAGTTGTCAATGAGCTTGAAAGCTTCACTGAAGTACCATCAAGTATGTGACTTACCAGTCACCACAAACAGCCATTCCTGCACAGAAGATAAACTTAATGAAGGAAGATACAGACTAGAAAGCTGTTAGCTACTGGCTACTATCCCCTGCCCTCTCCCTCCACCCCCAAAAAAAAGAACACAGAGAGCTCCTACATCTGCAACAGGCCTATCTTTTTCTTCTTCATCACATATTAAAAGACTGGCTCCTTAAAATAAAATAAACAAACTCATGAACCTGTAGCCCTCCCCCTTTTACACTAAAAATAGCTTATTTACTGCGGTGTCGTCTATGAACAGTCACGAGTTGTCTGTTGCTGTAAACTTGCCTCTTGTGTCAGAGGCAATTTATTTTATGTGCTAAGTTCTTTATAATTGACCCATTCCACAGTGTTTTGAAGTTGTCTTTTGTGGTAGCTACGTGAAGAATTTACAGGACTTCTCTAGCCTACTTCCAAAATTACAATATGTTGGCTTTAGCTTTACTCAAAGCAAGTGTTGTGATTAAATTCTTAGGCTTCCCCTACTCCATTGGGAGATTATTTTCCTTATTTCTGATTTTAAGAAAGAGACAACATACTCGTTTCTAGTCCACAGATAATGTTATTACGAAAAACATGTGTCCAGCACAGATCTGCAGAGGCCTTCAACATTTACAGGGACGAAGGTTTTCAGAGTGAAACCAAACAGCCTATTTAAGTGGCAGTTTAGTTTGTGCTCGCTTCCTCCAAGCTGACAAGCCAAATCTTGGAGCTCATCTGCAAAAAG
>NW_010562260.1:0-260 GCF_000687285.1 Phaethon lepturus | reverse complement strand
CCCCCCACCCCCCCGCCCCGCTGCGGGCTCCATTATGTTTACCAGATAACTTCTCCCCCACTAACACATTTGTATTGATCTACCCTTATCGGTGTGCAACTCGACTTCCATGTTGCCATTTCTGGCAGAGGAAGCTCCCGGCCTGTCCCTTCGCAGACACCGAGCTGACCGGCACAGGCTTGGAAAACACATCTCCGGCTCCATTTTTTTGCGAGCGGGCGGGCCCCACTGGCTCTGCCTCGCACCCAGGCACTGGTCTC
>NW_010562259.1:2236-18540 GCF_000687285.1 Phaethon lepturus | reverse complement strand
GGAATTTTAACAGCTGCCAAATGTCTGGCAGGATTTAGTAAATGGCTGACCAATTCTTTTCCATGTTGGAGTTCGCTTGCAAATTTGAAGACTTGGAAAATAAGGGGGGGAGAAAAAATCCTAGCCAATTGTGCTTCCCCCCCCCGCCCCGGTTTGCATGTCGGTATCATATATCCCACCCATGACTGCAAAGCAGTTATGTCAATACACCGTTCCTCTGCTTGTGGCAGAAACTAGTTCATAAGTAAATAAATCATAAAGGCTAGCTTTTCTCCTAAATGCTTTTGCAGTCTCTCGCAGAGGACCTGGGGACAGGGAGACAGAGACGGGTGTATTTCTACGTGTAATTCTGGAAGCAGTCGGCACCTCTTACAGCCCTCCATAGCGGGAGTTGGCATGGTGGGTGGCGCGGCAGCCAGCACAGTGCTCCAGCGAGGCCCTGGCGTAAATAAATCATAAAGGCTAGCTTTTCTCCTAAATGCTTTTGCAGTCTCTCGCAGAGGACCTGGGGACAGGGAGACAGAGACGGGTGTATTTCTACGTGTAATTCTGGAAGCAGTCGGCACCTCTTACAGCCCTCCATAGCGGGAGTTGGCATGGTGGGTGGCGCGGCAGCCAGCACAGTGCTCCAGCGAGGCCCTGGCGTGGTGGGTGCGGGCTGGGCCGAGGGACCTCGCGGGGGGCCAAGGGACACCGTCTTCGTAATGCCCACCGAGAGAGGGAGATGAATCGGCAGCTGTCAGTCAAGAAAGTGGCGTTTTGTTACCTGGAAGAATGACTAGGAAGGGAGAAAATAGATGGTCTTACAAGGGGAAGAGGAGCAGTAAGAAGAAAGGGAAGGGTGAAAGAAGAAAGGAGTGACATCACTGTCACTTCTGTTAATTTCCTACCTCGTCCTCTACAGAGAAATAATTTATTCCTACCTTATGCATATTTGCAGCTTCTCTGGAGCTTCTCATGTCTTTACTATTATTATTATTACTACTACAACTACCAACAAAAAGTTTGTACACAAGAAGAATACTCTGACCAGGTGCATTTAGCTTCTGTCTCAAAAACAAAGCTGGTTGTTTAGCCCTCAGTGTGCTCTTGATGGTGATAACCAAGCAATTAGGCCAAAGTGGTTTGATTCTGGGGTAGGTGACCCTGTGCGTATAGGGAAGACTCCTTTCAAAGCTGGCACTAACATGCATGCAGTCTAAGATAGAGAAATAAAATAGTCCTAGCTGTCACTTTGCTACTGGGATCTAAAAATGATGCTGTGCAAGTCACTTGCCTTTCTCAGTTAGTAGCGATGTATACTTTCTTAATTCAAGTAGAAATGTGAGTTAATCCATATTTTAGCAATGTATCTTCTAGGACTAAATCATTCTGGGGTCCCAGAGGGACGACACCCTTTACAAGTGAAGAATCCACCATGCGGTGGGAGAGGCACAATGTCCACCCCGAGTGCGTTTAGCTGTTAGCGAGCGTGGCACTGGGGAGTAAGGAGCCTTTAAAAGAGCACAAGTGAACTGTGGCAGACCTGGGGTGGGTGGCGAGGTGCTTCGTTCCTGGTAGCTGTCCCATCTCTGGGTGCAGCTTCTGCTTCTTTTTGAATTAAAATACTTGTTTCACATTAATGCCACTGCATTCTTCTCCAGGGACATTCCAGCTATATTACACACCTTGACTGGTCCCCGGACAACAAGTATATAATGTCAAACTCAGGAGACTATGAAATACTATACTGTAAGTATGAAATAAATACACTGGAAAGAGAAGTACATATTAGCTGTCAGAATATTTTAGAAGAGTATATTTGATCAGGACTGTACAAAATGCTTACTGACAAAGGAACCAGATTGAACTTGGGTAACCTGATATCTTGATGTTATTCAGAGCTGTGTGTTACCTAATGGCAATGCCAAATAAATATAACTTACTTCTTTACAAGGTCATAAATCAGTTTAGCAGCGTAGAATTTACAGAACAAGTGGCACTATGTTTTGATGTTGGCCCAAAGTTCTGTAGATTGAAAATAATATATACAGTTGCCTAATTAGTGTCAACAGTACTAGTTATTTTGGGGGAATAAAATCAGTGGGTCTGTGCCGCTGTTCTGTTCTGGGGTTTCTTTTTTTAAACTTTATCTTGGCTGGTGGTGTTGAAAACTAAGCAAAGCAATAATACTACTTTAATGAGTTGGTGGTAATAATGTTTTTGTATTTGTCTTTTTTAATATGTGAAAATACAAATCTAACAGATAGCGGTTATGTCAAAAGCTCAACTTGCATAGTGCATGTTGGTCTGGTTTTAAATAGTTTTTTTGTATTCTTGCCTTCCTGTGGCTTTTAAGTAGAGCCAAGAGGATTGTAGCTCTTTCCTGTACAGGCAAGAAGAGCCATCAGTTTAAATATCTGTCACCTTAACATGTTCTTTCTGCCTGTCGCAACTTAGGTTTCAAATCTGGATAGTGCAATATCTCAATCTAACAAAAAAAGAAGTGTCGGTGTTTGTAATTGCCTGTATAGGGAAGCAAAGAGCTGTGACCCATTAGTACTGGGCTGGTGTATTGAAAGATGGACATTCTCCTGGGAAACAATCTTTCCTTTACTAGTTAGAAGTTTAAAATCAGTCTAAGGCTCCTCTGGCAGTAGTTTCTCACTGTTTTAAAAGCAGAGCTTCCTAAATGATTGAAAGGAGCTGGTAGAAGGGAGAAATTATTCTATTACAGACTCTATTAAAGCATTTTGTAGAGTCGGTAACAGGGGACGCAAGCTGCAGGGAAGTGTTTTTGAGGTATGGTGCTCTGAAAAGGGAAATGAGAAGTAAATGTGACTGAAATACCAAGCGAAGCTTCAAGTATCTGGAATTTGATAAAGGTACTGGTCTGTCTTTGCCTCTACACTGTGATTCCAGATTGGTTTTTAGATGCATTTATTTACTGTTATAGCACCTTCAAAGAGCACATATGCAAATATAAAATTATATATGGCATAACTTGTCATTCACTTTTTTTACAGGGGACATTCCAAGTGGCTGTAAGCTAATCAGGAATCGTTCTGACTGTAAGGATATAGATTGGACGACATACACTTGTGTGCTAGGCTTCCAGGTGTTTGGTAAGCACCATTTAACTTGCTTTTAAGCTATTCACACTGTGCTTTCGTGTTTTCTTTTGATGCAATTTGTTATTAGAAATACGCTGCTAATGATTATTGAGGATGGTGCTGAGATGACAGACCGAAGAGGCTGACCACAATACTTGTCTGAGATACAGAGCACTGGTTGCTCCATAGACAATGTATAACTGATTCCTATTGAGCCTCAAAGTTTGGGATTTGATTTTTTTGCTGTCATTTTAGGCTACCAATTTTGGAGTGATTGAAGCAGAAAGCTGGCATTTTAAAGTGTTCACATGGCACATGTGCATTCTCCTTTGCTCACCTTGTTTTGGGATAGGAACAAGACTATGTGGGTGTAGGTTATAGTTCATGACTTAAAATCATGACAGCACTTTGATACCTGTAGTCAAAGGTGAGTAATACACACCGTTTCTGAAGAGTAAAAATGCTTTAAAGATTAAACAGGTTCTTTACCTAGTAGTTTATTTTCACAATGCACA
The DNA here is from genome assembly GCF_000687285.1 of Phaethon lepturus. Lineage (NCBI taxonomy): Eukaryota > Metazoa > Chordata > Aves > Phaethontiformes > Phaethontidae > Phaethon > Phaethon lepturus. Next base: position 14,933 of record NW_010562259.1, on the reverse strand, counting down.
AAAATTTACAAAGCTGACAGATCTGATTTTGATAGTGCAGTTGGAGACTGTGGCCAGACAGTTCAAACTGCTTTTGCTGAAGGCAGCTCTGTTGGCCATAAATGAGGAGATTCTCTGTGAGAGGTTGAAAAGTATGGTTCAGCCTGTCGGTGTTGTAAAACCAAGTTGTGTGAGCAGGACGCTGAATGTCTCGCTTCTGCTGCTGAGATCAGATACCTGCCTCTGTTCTTCATGCAGGACACATCAAAAGCAGGTAAATTAGCAATTTCTTTAGAGGTGAGGATTAGGTCTACAAATCTTTTCTTCACAGCTACTAGGAGTTCATCTTTGAAAATCAGTATATATGCAGGGTAGAAGAAAACCAGGTAAGTCTGGGTGCTTTCTGTAGCTTCTGACACGTATTGTGCGTATTTTAAGACTGTCACATGCTTACTGAGCAAGTAGTCTTAAGGGATTGCAGTTGATTTGTGGGCCACTTGTGTGGCATGTTGGTTGGGTGGAGGGCGTTTGGTGCCTTATAACCAGGCTTGATTTCCTTTCTGGGTACCAAAGGTCTGAGGCGGAGCAGGGAAAATAAAGGGGTTGGAGAGGGAAGCTGACTGCTTGATAAACTGCATAAATAATTCTGAGTGTTTGGAGCTTGAGGTAGGTAGCCGAAATAAACAGGAGCGCGGTGTTTCTGCAGCTGAGTGCTGTTGCTTATTGCTGGTTTGGTGAAAATAGTGGCTCCCATTAGGCTTGTGAACCAGGTTGTGTACATGTCTGCTTTTTTTCAGTCTGAGTGAAGTATAGAGTGACTGGCTGGTTCCTCCTGTGAATGTAAGCCTAGGCTGACAAGGAATTGGTCCACAGCAGTCGTTTCCTCACTGTCTTTGCTACTGTGACTGAAATAATAGTGCAACGCAAATGCCTTTTTTAAAAATGGAGTATCAGAAGATTCAGGAAACACTAGAGGAAGTGAAAAGCAAAACTCTCTGTTGGACACTACTATGACATCTTTCTCCAGGAGCAGTGAAAAAACTTTGTAAGAACTGAATTTTCCTTCTGGAACAGCCTTGGAGCTGATGCCATTTTACATTTTATGCAGAGTACTTACATCTACCAGAAACGTGGAGGTGGCAGACGATGGCTCTGTTGCTGCTGAACTCTTACCACTGCGTTTGGTGGTAGAGCAGACAGAATAAGGGAAGCAGCGCTCTGAATCCCAGCGCTTTCCCAAAAGTGGTGTTTGCTCCTGACCTAAGGAGATGAGGTGTGAGAGTGCAGGAGTTTGGTTTCACATCTAGATCATTGGCTTTGTCCCTTTAACAGCTGTCAGATAGAAGCTACTGGTGACTGGGGCCAGGCTGGAGGTGAGCAGCTCCCATAACCACTGTTTTGAGAAGCCTTTTTACTTTCTGTTTTTAAAAAGTGGTTAAGTCTGCTGATCCTGTCTGCATTCCCTTTTGGATTAATACAAACTTTAACCACTCTGGATTTAGTTTAATTAGTCTCAACTGCTCTCAAAATCTTCAGTGTGCCAGAGGACCTGGGAGTGAAATAGATAAAGCAGATAATGTGATGTTATTCTAGGGCAGAACAGAATATATTTAAACTTCTTAGCCAAGATTGATCATGCTTTGATTTTTACATTGTCTGGTAGTCTGACACCCTTTGCAGAACCTTAAAGTTATGGCTTGGTGTCAGACAAAGGCAAGTATTTTCCCATTAAATCAGACGGTGCAGCTAAGCCAACCTAGCAGATATTTGCTGCCCAAAGGAGAAGTCTGGCTTTGACCTGAGGGTCAGCTGGCTCAGGGATCCAAACAAGGTGGGGGCCGCTCACTTTGATGTTCAGGAGAGAGGGTTAAGTTTATGGGATTCGGGCTTTTGGGGTATGTGTTTTACTAATTTAGCCCTGTGGATAGTGTGTCCATAGGCTCAGGCATTGCAGTGTTGTCAGAAGAAGAAAGAGGATGGAAATGCCTCGTTCGGATGAGAATAGCATCGCTCCTTTTTGGCAGTTGGTATTACTGTATTGGCTCAGCAGTATCATCAGTCTGCACCCCGAGCACTTGAAGCCACTCTTTGTTTCGTGCACATTTCCCACGCGTTCGTCTGAGCAGATTCTTTTAGAGAGGCTTACTGCTGGCTAGCAGAATTTATTAAAATTGAAGTGCTGCTGTCGTACCTAATAACAAATATTATTTTGTATTTTTTGTTATGTTTACAGTTATTAAGAACTAAGAACTTGGTCATATCAGTGTCTTGTTTTCCCCATGTTTGCCTGAGGCATTGAAAGCAAATCCTGCTGTCTTATGACAAAGGGCTATCTTACCTTTAGAGCTGCTAAGGGAATTTGTGGATACTAAGAGATGTAATCTTGAATATCAGTCTTTTTAATCTTAAATTAAAAAGAAGAGGAAATAACATAGCTGTTTGGCACAGTCTGCCTAAGGTGGTAGCTCCAACTGCAGAAAATTGATTTGAAGTTAATTTATTACTCGCACGTGATGACAGTATTTTATATAGAGAATGTAGGAGAAAGTTAATTAATTTTGAGCTGCTGGAAAATTTTTATAGTATATATTTTTCAGATTTATTTCAATTTTTTGGGAGCACTAAAATGTTTCTGAATACTTTCCTTAGCATTTCATATCTTTATTTAGTAAACTTCTTGCAATGTACTCCATTGGCATTGTAACAAGCTTAACAAGCTGCCTTTGTTATTCTTTGTAGAAAATAAAATTCTTACACCGCCTGCTGAAGAATGGAAATAGACAACTTTAAAGTTAAACACTATTTGCCATTTTACTTAAAAACAAGAAGAGATCCTATGGGACTTTGAAAAGGATAAGGCAGTTCTAAGTCAGTGTTTTGTGCTGTATAAAATAGTAAACAGCACATGTTTTTTATTTTACCGAAGTCAGTGATTGTAAGGGAGGAAGATATTTTCATATCTGATGATGGACAACCCTCTCAGTCAATTAGACATACATCTTTTTGGCAAGGGGGGTGAAATTGGGGGGGAGGGGGGGCAATTCCTTCTAACTCCTGAACTAATCAGAAACCAAGTCTGAGCTGTAAAAATATGGTACCTTTGACATAAATTAATATATTATAACCCCTTGCTTACCTTTTGTTCAGCTTTTCTTGCAGATGTAAAACATCAGTTTTATTACAGGAATCTCTGGGGTCTTTATTTTTTGTTAAAACTAGAGCCTCCTCCCCTCCCCAATTTGTTCAGTGTTTTTCATCCAGGCAATGTTGTTATTCTTTTGTCTAGACATATCAGTGTCATTCTTTTCACTGAAAAGCATATTGAATTCTACTTAAGCACTTGACAGCACTTACAACTATGAAACTTGTACAGGCTGGGTTTCTGTGCAAAGTATCATCAGTCAGTTTTCTCCTTTGAATCATGCAACTACTAGAAATTTCTCCAGATTTAAAATAAAAACCAAAAGAAATCTCTGCATAGTATGTGGTACCTGGGCTTGTTCCATGTGAAGCGTCAGTCTTGCTTTTAAAACATTTGTGCATGAATGACAGTGTTAAATTAAGAGTTGGCAGGTTTAGCAGCAAACTTCAGATTGAGATAAGCTTTAAAAAAGACTGAAGTTTTGAACAGGAAACCTATCAAACCTGAGAGGTTATCCTGACTGAGGCTGAGGATTTAGGGGGTGCGGGAGCGGCATTAGATTAGCAAAATATTAATGACATTTAATACAATGCGTGTTCCATTTTCCAATTAAATGTCTGTCTTACCTTTTGTTAAGCTTTCCCTTTCTCACAGCTTTATAGATTTTATTTTTGTTCATGGATTATCTTTTTAATTTCTTTCTAAAATTACCATCGCTAAATAATCTGCTCTACTCTCTCGTAGGAGTTTGGCCGGAAGGATCAGATGGGACAGACATAAATGCCCTTGTCAGATCCCACAACCGAAAAGTGATAGCTGTTGCTGATGATTTTTGTAAGGTCCATCTCTTTCAGTATCCCTGTTCCAAGCCAAAGGTAAGTCTAGACCAGTCTAGTCTGTGTGCTTGTTTGCATTGCATGAAGCTTTCCTTGCCAGACACCTGCTTCCAGCTTAGTCATTTTGGAACCTGGGAGCCAAATGACTCTTTTATATCCAAGAACAGTGCTAGAGACAAAAGCATGGTTCTCCCCATTAAGTTTATACAAAAAAAAAGAAAATAGAAAATACAAGACTCCTAAAAGTGAAGTAGCAATAGTTATCCTGAAGTTCTGGAGCAGAGGCTTGATGCTTTCTGTTCCCTGGCCTTGGTGTTAAGTCCATTACTTCTTGCATTAAGATCTAAATCTGTCCCAAGTTACAAGCCTTATGACGAGAGGGTGTTTTGGGGGGGGCAGAAATAATACAAATATAATTCTTTAGTCTTACATGAATAAAGAGTCCTCCTGAAGGGCTAAGCAAAATTAGTAGTAGTTTTGGATTTCAGTATCATGTGCTCTTCTAGTCAAGCATGTTATTTATCTTTCTGCTTGTTTTCAATAGGCTCCAAGTCACAAATACAGCGCTCACAGTAGTCATGTGACAAATGTCAGCTTCACCCATAGCGATGGTCACTTGATTTCAACTGGAGGGAAAGACATGAGTATTATTCAATGGAAACTTGTAGAGAAGGTAACTCTACCACAAAATGACATTGTTGTAGACATCGGTGCAACCAAAGTGCCCATTCCTGCCAGTGAAAATGCTGTACAGTCTCCTGCACCTCTTCCACAGCCTTTTAACGAAATGAACCAAAACGAAAGTGTAACTGGCAGCTCTCCGGCTTCTTTGGAGAGCAACTTGGAGCAGTCTGTGGAGGCCAGCGAAGAGCAAAGCGAGGAGCAAAGTGAGGGAAGCAGCCTGGATCCCGCCGAGCCGGGCTACGAGGAGCCCTCCAACGAGACCAGCGAGGAGCACAGCGAATCCACAGTCACTGAAGAGCAGCAAGATAACTCACCAGTGTCTTAACGCTCCCAGCTCAGGCGGTTGTTATTTTCCCTTGGTGTGCGTGCTTTCATTACCGGGTGAGGGTTCAAATAGGGAAAAGTAGCTGAGATTCATGACCAGCTTTTGAGTTTCAGTGAGATTTTTAGTCTGAGCTTCAGTTCAGTGTGTGGAACCATCCCAAGGGCCTGGCTTGATGGTCTGTGTCAAGATCTGGTCACAGTTAGTAGTGGACATTACCATAGATCCATTTCAGTTCTGAAATTGCTGTCAGGAAGTGGCATGAAATATATACTGGAAAAAAGGTTAGCTCTGAGAATTAGCTGAAGTAGACCACCTTATCTAAGTGAAAGTGCTTTCTTGAAAGAACTAAGCTGATGGGAAGTGCTGAGCTATTCCAGAGGGGAGTACTGTGCTGCTTTTTCCAGGTGCGAAGACAAACAAAACAAAAGAACAACCAGAAAGCTCTTTGTAGGGCTCTTTTCCTTTGTTTTTTCTTAATGAGAAAAATAGAGGAAAAAACATAATGATGCCACATGTATGGCAATGCCTTCTTGATCTAACATGTATGCAATTTTCTAACACTACTAATTCCTAGTAGAGTCTGGATGTGCTTGCAGTTGGTCTGCCCTGGGTGCTGCTAGTTCTAAGGCAAATCCTGTCGAGGAATGGTGTCAGCTGTTCCATTTTCACAGACTATTTAATACCAGACTAACCAAATACTGGCATGTTTCACTTTTCATGACCTGGAGGTTGATTTAAACTGTAGGACATAATGGTCTCTTCAAAGAATTGCTTGTCTGGAGAGTTTGAAACTTAAGAGAGTCTTTACAGTGACTTTGACATGAACAGCAGAGGAAGCGTGGCAAGAACACGGAAGTCAGATGGGCTCCGGAGTTAAACTTTAAGCCTTCAAGCAGAATTTGCTCCATCCCTAGTAGGAGAACTATAAATACAGTTAACTTAAATTATTAAATTGGTGCTTAGGATTAGTATATTAAGTTGGTAATTTTTTCTTCTGAATTTTTAGAGGTGACTCTAAGAATCATTAAACAGCAATCTCTTCTCCCCACCCCACCCCCCCCCGGCTCCTTTAGCAGTTGTGATATAAGCATATAGTAATTTAGATGATGATGTGATTTTGTTTTGTTTTGTTTTTTTCCCTAGACTTGCTGATCTATTATTTTTGTGATTTTTTTTTTTGTTTGTTTGTTTGTTTCCACCCCACCCCTCCCTGGGTTGCTCTAAGCCATGCAGCTCTCATGTGGCTACACCTGGCCAGTTACAGGATATCTTGGCATTTGTTATGCATTTGGAAAGTACTTTTTTTTTACGGTTTGTCAGATAGCTACATTTTTTTTCTTAAGTCATACGTTTCCTACTTTAAAAAGAGATAGATTTACTGACAGATATCCATTTCCTATGTACTTGTTTATATTTTGATTACATAGAATTTTCTTTTTTAACTTGCTGCATCGTGCTGGTATTTTAGTTCTTAGTTAGAATATCATGTTTAGAAACTTTGGATGAGTTCATAAGTCTTAATTGTGCAAGCGTTTACGTGATTGTGCCATTCCAAAGTGCATCAAAACTGTCATTCCCTTACTAGTGTCTTCTCAGGAGAAATGCTACAGATCAGGTATTTAGTCATCATTTGGAAAGATAAAAACAAATGGACTCCCAAAGGACATTTAGAACATTTATATATAAAATATATAAATATATATATATACACACATATATATATAAAAAAAAATATCCTCTTGTTTACAACAGTTCCAGAAAACCTCAAAGTAGTTCCCTTCAGATGGAGGGAGATATGGATTCCAAGCAACCCATCTGTTTAAACTGTGCTCTGTACATAGAGTTTTACTGGAGAGCTCTCGTATGCCTGACTTGCAAATTTGCCAAATAGCAGCAATGGAAGATAAAGGTCAACTCATCAAAGTACTTGGTTCCAAATAAGGAATATGCTGTAGGTTTAGAAAATAATCTTAGTAAAGGAGAAAGGATTTTAGAGCTAACGAGGCACAGAGCGCTCTCTCTCATTTTTATGAACTCCACGTAAGCAACACATTTCTTTTTGGAACATCTGCCACCTGGGGTTGCCATGTAAAGTGAGAGTTATAGTTGTGATATTCTTGTGTTTGTAGTTCAGAAGACTCTACTAATATGCAAAAAGCCTTACAGCTTTCAATTGCTGGCAACTACTGTTTAACAAATAATTAAATCTGTGATAATGGATGGAAATGGGTGGGATTATGTAACTGTAGATGTTTTAGAAAAATAATTGTGAATGAATTATGATTAAGAGTGTTTCATGTGAAGATGTTTGAGCCATTTCTATCTATCATGCATTCCTGTCTCAAGGCAGAAAATTTTGAAGATTAAAAAGAAATAAAATGATCAAAATAATATATTGCAGTGTCTTTCTCCATATCAGTTGCAATATCTGGGTCTGTGATTTCGGAAGAACCTTTTTAACTTGTGCTTTTTTTATAACCTTTCAGGACTGCCTAAAAATAAGTTAATTCAGCGTCTCGAATAATGCTGGCACGCCTAAATATCGATCTTGGTTACTTTTTGAAAGTTTTGTGACATTTCCCTGTTCCATTTTTGATTAATAGCTTGCTAGCATTGTCCTACTGCGGCTAATTGATGGGCAGCAGGGGCTTACAAGTAGATATTTGTCCTGATGTGAAGAGCAGTCTACCACCCAGCGTTCTGCCAGAACCTTTCTTCTGGAAGTGATGTGAAAAGTACAGGCTTATTTTGGATATAACATGTTAAATACCATGATGCTTCCACAGTCCTGATAGTCTCTGTCCAACTGCAGATGCAGAAGGTCACAATACGCTTAATATATTCCTTGTGAAAGATTCTCAGTCTTATAAAGGGCTTTGAATCCTCTCCATTTCTTGCAGCTGGTTTCTGTCCTTCATAAAAGGGGGTGGGTGGCGTAGAGAAGAAAGAAACCTCCAAGATAGACAAATACCTCATGTTTATCCTTGCTTAAAGGAAAAACAAACAAAAAACCATCACTGCCACCCCCTGAGTTTGACTGGAAACCACAACGACTCTTCTTTTCCACCAAATTGTGGGGAGAATGCTGCTGTTCTAACTTGAGCAACAAGCAGATGTCCTAAGGTCATGCTGTGCTGTTTCCAGCACGCCCACAACATCGTGTACCACTTGGCCCTGGGGGCAGCTGTGCAGTGGTGTGCTTTTCCAGGCTCTGCTCCCTTTCTCGCCAAATTCAGCACAAGGTTTTTGCCGCCTCTTCTTCTGGGATGCTCTGTAAGGCAGGAGTCTTGCTGGAGAGTTAGGTAAGCTGGTCTTCTGTGAGCCTCCTTCATGCTGAAGGCAGGATAGGGCTCCAAGTGCCCCTTCTTCTTTGGGACAGAAGCATCTGCTGCCAGCTTAGTTAGCTGCAGCGATGGGATTTGTCATGTGGAGACGAAGTTCAGGCTGGAAGCTCCACTGAAAGCATAAAACTGTAGCTTTGGGGAAGAGTGGCTGGAAAGCTCTGGGCTCGGTACGAGCCAGCAGTGTGCCCAGGTGGCCAGAACTAGTGCGGCCAGCAGGAGTAGGGAAGTGATCGTGCCCCTGTACTCGGCACTGGTGAGGCCGCACCTCGAATCCTGTGTTCAGTTTTGGGCCCCTCACTACAAGAAGGACGTTGAGGTGCTGGAGCGTGTCCAGAGAAGGGCAACGAAGCTGGGGAGGGGTCTGGAGCACAAGTCTTATGAGGAGCGGCTGAGGGAACTGGGGTTGTTTAGTCTGGAGCAGAGGAGGCTGAGGGGAGACCTTATCGCCCTCTACAACTACCTGAAAGGGGGTTGTGGTGAGGTGGGTGGTGGTCTCTTCTCCCAAATAACCAGCGACAGGACAAGAGGAAATGGCCTCAAGTTGCGCCAGGGGCGGTTTAGATTGGATAATGGGAAAAATTTTTTTACTGAAAGGGATGTACAGCATTGGAACAGGCTGCCCAGGGAGATGGTGGAGTCGCCATCTCTGGAGGGATTTAAAAGGTGTGTAGATGTGGCGCTTAGGGACATGGTTTAGTGGTGGACTTGGCGGAGCTACGTTAACAGTTGGACTCGATCTTAAAGGTCTTTTCCAACCTGAACGATTCTGTGATTTCCTTTGGTTTAGTGCGGGATTTCAGTTGAATCAGGATAAAAATAAGTAGAACGTCCTTCTGAAATTTAAGATTGGCCAGAGCCAAACAAACAACAAACTCTCCGCTGCCTCGTGCCAATAAAATGTTGGTTCGTGGCAATGAAAGGATTAATATTACATGAGATGGATTTTATTTGTGCGATATTTGTGCTGCTTGTTTGCTTGCTTTCTGAGCAAGCTCGAGCCCATTGCCTAATCTTTATTTCTGACAGATGTTTTATGTACTAATACTTTAATCAACTGAGAATGGAAAACTGCTTACAGTAGGATTATACAATTTAGAAGACTGGGCAGTGTGCACATTTTAATGCATTTAATGTACATGGTAGTGTCTTTGTGTGCATACGCGTATACAGGCATCAGATATGACTGCTCAAGGCCATTTTTTTATTTTATGAGGAATGTGGATGACTTCATGTTGCAGAGAATTAAGAAGGTTTAGGAGCACAAGGAAAAAAGGCGTTCCCTGCAGGATGGCAAGGCAAGAGGACTGGGAGAGGAGGCACGGCGGTGGGGCGGAGGTTGTACCAGAGCTGTGTTTCCTAAGTTGGGTCCCCGGTACCCTCCTGTGCCGGTCTGGCCGTCCCCCTCGGTCGGGATGGGCTGAGCGGAAGCTCCTGACACGTGCTCTGAAGGTTAAGCTTCCCTAAGCGATACTTCACAAATGCAAGATGTTTTCAGATAAATGAAAAACCCCTTCAGAGGTCTGCTAACCTCATTACCTTAAACTTGCTCAGTTACCTTAAACTGAGGATTCTTCTTTATAAAGAGAGAAAAACTTAAAATGGGGACGCTCAGCTGCCTGCTGGCATGGCTGAGCGTGTTACAGCAGCGCTGGGCAGCTGGGAGGAGGGACGAAATGCCTGGCTGAGGAGCGACTCCAGAGGTTGGATTCTTGTAGCTCTTGAAAAAGGTGGGGAAAAAAATCAAACCAAAACGAAAACTTCCTGATACTGTACTTAAGGCACTGTATCAAAATGACTAAACTGATTTTAAGGAAAGAAGGGGACATTACCACTGGATAATTAAAAAAAAAAGAAAAAGAAATTAACTCTTCCCCCCCACAGCCGCCCTGCTAGGTTTTGTCTGTGTGCTAAAACCTACAAGAGCTTTCACTTCTGTTAGAAGTACTGGGTGGTTACAGGGTGGTTTTGAAAAACAGTAAGTTCATGGAGATTTTGGCAGGGTTTTATTATTAATAAGGAATTCTAGAAAACTCTCTTTCCTCCAAAACATTCTACCAGCAAACCAAAATCTGGGAAGAGCCTACAACCTCAAGGGATATCTGTGCCCTTGTGATTTCGGTGGTGGGTTTTACAGCCCAGTATCCCCTTCAGAAGGGGACCTCACCTTCAGCTGTGACCAGGCAGGCAGTCTCCTGCGTAGTCAGCAAGGTCCGTGCCTTGTTAGCAGCCTCCGCTGCGTACGTCACGTAATTTTGCGCTCCGATAACTGCCACACTTTGGTTCTTTGGGGCTGATATAAAAAACACTTTCTATAAATTCTTAAAGACTGTCAATTGCATTGTCCCAGCTTTATTTTTTGATAAAGTGTCTTTAAGTTGCTATTTCTAGAACATGCTTTTGTACGTTGAGCCAAGTAAGTGCCCCAGAGAGCTCTTGAGATGCCGTGATCCCTGTTGCGGGACGTTTCAGCAAGCTTCTGTCACGCATCACTTGTTTCGCGAGTTGACCTTGCTCTGAATCCTCCCTGTCACACAGCCCGCTCTTCATCCTGCGTACATCGCTGCCCTCCCAGGCTCAAAGCAAGAGGTGACACTTGCTTTTAAAGCTGCTTCAGAATTTATCTCGGCTTTCTTTAAATATGCTGTCTTCTCATTCCAGTTAGTGTCTATGTGATGTGTCCGTCCCCTTTCTTCCCCTCCCACAGCTCTCGAATAAGAGACCAGTCCTTGCACTGACAATATATTTTCCTTTAGTCTCTCTTCGGTCCATTCACGCTTTCCTATACATCTGTAACTGCAGAGAGGAAAATCATAGTGAAGGAAAATCGTAAGCTGTCTGCATCGGACAAGCAGCGCAGCTTCAAAAGCCATCTAGTATGTAAGTACAAAAATCCCTAGTATTTTGCATTATATCAATGAGTGGCTCTGGTGGTGTGTGACGGTTGAATTGGGAACTTAAAAAACTACTTATGTCCTAGGTAAAAGGAACTTGGGACAAACTTGGTGTTCCCGCTACATCAGAGGGGCCTGGAGGTTCGCCTCGTAGCTGAGGAAAACAGAAAAAACCCAACAGTTAAAGCCTTTGGCTTTAGCCAGGCAGACAAAAAAAAAGTTTTCAATTTGACAGCAAAAGAAGAGGGAGCAAGCAGAGCTACGCGGTGCTGCGTGTGCAGAGGAGGCAACTGCACATTCCTCCTGGTCCGGAGGTGGGTACGAGCGGCACCCCTGCGGTGGGTGCAAACTCTTCTCTGGTGATGCTGCGGGTTCCACCATAGGCAGAATTTCGGTGGAAAACCTTGTTTTCAGTATCGCGTTGGTTAGAATTTTTCCCTGAAGAAATGGACAATGCAGAATTAAGACTGGCGAGAGCAGTCAGCGTCTTGTCCATACACCCGTGTCCAACGCTGCTGACGCTAAACAGCGATTTGCCATGAATGTTTAACGGGAAATGGCTGGAAAGGATCCCATTTGCCCCAAGTTTGGCAAACGGAAAATTAAATGTCAATTGAGCCTGCGAAGCCGTGTTTCATATGTCAAAAGTCACAATGCATTTTTTAGATTGATTCACAAATCAGGAGATACGCAATCCTGTGCGTTTTCTGCCAGCTGGGAGGGAAACAGACGTGAAGCATTTTGAACTTTCAAAAAAGCATACCTACGAGGGATTTTTCAAGACAGATGTCCATTCCACCCTTTGCCAGGACCATACAGATCTGCTTACATTTTATTTTGTGTGTCTATGTACATATTAAGTTCTGCTGATACTGGAGTATTTTGAATTAGACTCAACAATTCTCTAGGAAAAAAAATCCTCCATTAATAATCATCTTCCAGGTTACTCTGAGTAATCCTAGAGTTGTGCCTCTGCAGCATCTTTCCCCGAGTAGGCCTCTTGCTCTGGTTGATATTTTTTTTAATTATAAATAATGTTAAAATTTTTTTTTTCTCTCTTAAGAGTACAATGACCTTCCAGTTATTTCCAGCGATTAAATCAGAGTCTGTCTCCCTAACCATCAGAGTTTTGAACGGCTAAAACTAGCACTGGCCTTCTATCTGCTGAAAAATTTGGCTAAGGCTTCAGCTGTCAAGACAAAGTCATCCCATGCTGACGTTGTGGTTACAGACTAAATAGGGTTGGCTGTGTATGTACGTAAATGCATATACGTAAGGGGTTGGCGGGAGGCAGCTGTGCAGGGCTCTCCGGCCCGTGGTAGCCTACGGAGCGCCATCAAGGCTGCCCTGTTTTGGTGAGCGCTGTGCTATGGCACGTCATCGTTACCAACCCGTGTTGATGTTCCCGGAGCAGTTTCTCTTCCTTGGATTACTTTCTTCCGCAGCGTTGCCAGTTTAGCGGCAGCACGCAGATTATTGCAATCCATGAGTTTCTC
>NW_010562259.1:0-2205 GCF_000687285.1 Phaethon lepturus | reverse complement strand
AAGAGGTTTTTCTATGCACCGTTCTCACTTACTGCTTTGATTTCTACTTTTTTTTTTCTTCATTCTTCCACAGATTTAAATTTGTTTGACTGGAAATAGGCAAAGCAATGCATTGCCACGAAGTCTGCCATGGGTTTGACTGGAAAGCTTATTCCTACGTTCCCCCCATCATTTTGGAGCCTGAAAAATATCACAGATTTTAATGTCACAGATAGCATGAAAGACATTCTCTTTTAGCTCTGCTGTAAGGAGAGAACTAGGGAAACCATGGGCTGTGTCCCATTTTTGTGTCCTGAATTATTGCCAACTACAGTATCTCCCCACTGCATGCTCTGTCTCTCCAGAATCGCCCCGTGGGAATAAATCATAACCCTACACAAAGAGCAGAAAGGACTTTTGTGCATAGCGGGAGGGCTGCAAATGGGGAATGCTGCCATAAATGACTTACTTGACAGTCCATCTTTTTGCTGAATTGAAAACGTTTCTAGAGACTTGCCTTGCTAAAAACCATGGGGATCAGCTCCCAGGTTTTAGGCTAGGTACACCTGCATGAAGTTGTATGTGCAGAGAGCTTGGCCTGGGGGTACTCTGCTCTGTGCACATGTACTTGCTGCACATCTGTTGTGCTGTGTCTCTGTAAAATATGTACTTAATGAAATGTGCATGAAATGGGGGGAATGAATATCATGTGTGCAAAGGAATGGGCAAGTTTTTGATCAGCCCAACATGCAAGTCTCTTGTAATCCTTGACCTGATTTGTTTGTTTTCCCTTGTTTCTTCAAATGTTTAAAGGCCCTCCATGAGGTTTATTCCTGGTAGTTCTCAAGGATCTCCAGTTCAGAGTCATTGTAAGCATAGAGCTGCATTTAAACAGCAATAAAATGCACCATTGTTTTGTCCCGTGATCCAAAATTGATCAAGTTACTGCTTGTAAAAAAAAACAAACCATAGTTTGATGAAACATTACAGTAGTGAGGCTGCATTGTTCCGTAGGGCGGAAAAACCAATTCTACATAGCAATGACAAATGAAAGCCAAGTGCAGTATAGACATACCATTTTCCATACAGGTATGTAGACATGGTAATTAGACTTGTTTGCCTGTAGTAGTTGCTTTGGCTGAGTAACACTGACACTTGTTTTTTCTTGACTACCATGTATCAACCAGTGGCCATATCCAAAGCTAATGACAAGTCTTGTCTCCTGACCTGTCGTGCTGCATAGGAACTTGTGACCTTTTGTTGATGTTCATTTGGAAAAAAAATTCTTCCCTTCTTATCAAGAAGGTGCTGAATATTTTGTTTGCTCAGAATTATTTGGCGCCTCTAAAACTTTGTCTGGTCCTGCTGCCAGAGTTTTAAAAACTAAAATAAAGTCTCTCTTGACTGAGGTTACACATCTTAACAATGTATAATGAATAAACAGCACATATACTAAAATTGGAATGATACAGAGATTAGCATGGCCTCTGAGAAAATTTTTTAGGACTGGTGGGAGATGTGGTGGTTGGAGGCTGTCTTGGGCTTAGTGACCATGAAATGAGAAGAATTCTCAGTGGAGTAAGGAGGGGGGTCAGCAAAACCACTACCATGGACTTTGGGAGGGAAGACTTCAGCCTGTTCAGGTCACTGGTTGAGAGAGTCCCTTGGGAGACAGTGCTGAAGGACAAAAGGGTCCAGGAAGGCTGGACATTCTTCAAGAAGGAAATCTTAAAGGTGCAGGAGCAGGCGGTCCCCATGTGCCACAAGACGAGCTGGTGGGGAAGACAACTGGCCTGGCTGAACAGGGAGATTTTGCTTGGACTCAGGGGAAAAAAGGAGAGTTTATCACCTTTGGAAGAAGGGGCAGGCAACTCAAGAAGAGTACAAGGATCTCGTTAGGTCAAGCAGAGACAATTAGAAAGGCAAAAGCCCAGCTAGAGCTCAGTCTGGCCATGGCCATAAGGGACAACAAAAAATGTTTTTACAAATAGAGAGCCAAGGAGAATCTCCATCCAACATTGTCACCAAGGATGAGGACAAGGCTGAGGTACTTGATGCTTCCTTTGCCTTAGTCTTTAATAGCCAGATCAAATATCCTCAGGGTATTCAGCCCCCTGAGCTGGAAGACAGGAATGAAAAGCACAATAAACTCCTCATAATCCAGGAGGAAACAGTTAAGGACCTGTTAACCACCAAGACACCCACAAGTCTATGGGGCCTGATGGG
>NW_010562258.1:3187-3715 GCF_000687285.1 Phaethon lepturus | reverse complement strand
GCTGCGGAGCAGGAGCCGGAGTGCGTCGTCGCCCGGCCCTTCCTGACCGGGCACCACTGACCCCACGTTGTGCTGTTTCTTCTGCTGCCTTGCTGCCTGTGCAATGAATGCTTTCTCTGGCTTGGTCTCAGCTTTCCATCCAGCAGAGCGAAGTGAAGGTGCGGCCCCCCCGACACATCGCCCGGGCGGACGGGGATGCTGAGCCACTAGCACAAAGCCTGTTTTGGGACACAGGGCTGGCCTTGGCCAGGGGTGGTGGGAAGGAGCCTGAGGGAAGGAAGCTTTCCTGCAAGAAAAACATTTTGCCACTTCCACTTCCCTTATCCCACTTGCATTTTTCTTTATTTTTCAGCCTGGCTGAGCAGGCGCAGGGGCAGGGCTGCGCTCGGGACAGCTCTGAGCATCCTCTCCATGCCCAGCCATCAGGCTTGCGCTGATCTCCAAAGGTTTTTCGTCAGCCCAGGCTCAGCTCGCCTGCCCTGCTCCCCTCTCCGAGGGATCAAACCGGCATCCGTTCAAGGGAAACCA
>NW_010562258.1:2575-3035 GCF_000687285.1 Phaethon lepturus | reverse complement strand
GAAGAGGCAGGGACGGGCAGAGGCTGCCGGCCCTCGAGACCGCGGCTCTCTGGTGGGGTACGAGGGGGTCAGGAGCAGAGGGACAGCCAGGCAGCTGCGATTTTCCTTCACATCGGTCTTGGAGGCTTTAAAACCAGGAATACAGCACGTATGAGACCGGGATGACAGTCAGCCTGCCCTTTCTGTCCCAGAAATGCCCCCCCGCTCCGACAAACGTTTTTCCGGCAGCCCATCGGCTCTGAGAGGCCAGGAGAGCTCAGGACCACCCGGGCCAAGCCAGACTGTCCTCAGAGCAGCCCCGTGCGGGGCGTGATGAGGGGCGCAAACTGAACATCACATGACATTTGAGGTCAGCAGCCTCAAAATGTACCAATCTCACCCCAAAAGGGAACGCACCGTCCCACCGATGGTACCTAAGCACGGACACATTCTCCCCTTGCTCTGGGTGCTGATGCTCTCC
>NW_010562258.1:1969-2298 GCF_000687285.1 Phaethon lepturus | reverse complement strand
CTTTGGCGGTGGCGGTGAGGTTGCCCTCCCCTGTGGGGGCAGATGGGGGATGTCGCTGTGCCGCAGCCTCGGGGGCTGGCTCCCGCTCAGAGCCGCCTCGGGGAGCCGGGGAAGGAGGAGGGAGCGACGGGTGCAATGGGACTGGAAAATGGGCAGAAGAGGCTGGAGAGTGGAGAAGGGAAAGGGGAGAGGGGAGAGAGAGCTGGGAGGGGGAGGAAAGGATAAAAAAATCCGCGACAAAGAGGAGTTTTGCAAGGAGTCTCCCCCCTCCCCGGCCCTTCGCTGTCCCCTCTGTACCCAGGCTGGTGGCTCCCACGCCCCCCCCGAAG
>NW_010562258.1:0-1759 GCF_000687285.1 Phaethon lepturus | reverse complement strand
TTCGTGGTGAACCACGGCGTAGGGCCGTGCCAGCTCCACGAAGAAGGGCTTGAAGGCTGTGAGGGTGGTGGCAGGGGCCAGGCCCAAGCCCTGCGGTGCCGTGCAGAACATCCCGGCTTCCCACGTGGTGATGGCATCGGGCACTGTCACCATCACCTCCGCGGACCCCCCCTCCCTGCGGGGCAGTAGAAGATGGACAGACCTTGCAGGCTGGGTCTGATGGGCAGAGCCAGCAGAAGGATTGTGCCAACCCCCTTCCTCTAGGTCCTGGGGACCATCAGTGGCCATCACATGCTTGGGGATGGGCCTGTGATATACTATCAGTGCTCTTATCTCTTATGGCATCTCCTGCCTACAGGACTCCGTCTGCCCCAGTCCCTCCCGGGGTCAGTGCTGAGGGCTGAGGGAAGGGGTTGGAGATGTCTCGGTCTCACTCCTGGATACATGGACACCAAACCGAGGTCCAGGCGCTGCACCCAGAGGCAAAGCTGATGCAATAAGGGCAATCCCCTGGCTTGAGGTCTGCTGGGGCTCCTAACTCACCCCACAGGGACCAAATCCCACAGCCATGTCCCCAAGAAATCCATCTGCATCCAGGTGTCCTGCATGACACCCGCCTGCTCATCCTTCTCCCATCCTGCTCCTGCAAAGAGGGGCACGGCTTGAACGTGCTGCCAGAAAGGATGGAAAGAGGTAAGATGTCCCCACCCGCCCTTCTGCAGCCACCGTGAAGGCTGTTACAGGCTCTCTCCACTCACCTTGGGGGTATATTGGGCTTTCGTAGCTTTGGAACCGCGTGTTTGCTGCACAGCCCAGCTTAGCATTGGTGACAGTTTTCAAACCTGCATCCTGAAACGTAAGACACGAGAGAGAATAGCACCACACTGAAGTCCAGATACCAAAGAGACACCAAAGACGCCTCTCCATCCCTCTCTGAAGCGAGGAACGGACGTGCACTTAAAGCCCGGTGCCAGAACAGAGCTCCTGAAGATCAGGACTCCCTGCCACGCCGCAGCGGGAGTGCAGGAGAGGAATACTTGTGCCGGGGGAAGCTGCTGGCACCAGATCTGGTGGATCTGCTCTGCCCGCTCCATTCCCCAACAGCCCTGACCCCTGGGTTTGCTGCCAGTGGGAGACAGCACCCCAAAAAAGCTGGGGAACGCCAGGCCAATCTATGATGTTCACTCCCAGCCCAGATTTGAGAGGGGAAGAGCAGAGCTTAGCCCTGTCCCTGTGAAATGCCGCTGTGCCTGGACTGAAGGATGCATTTCACATGTCTGTCCTGGGCTGGCGAAGCGAGGGGCAAGGCATGTCATTTGGCGAATGGTTCATGAGCACAGTCATGGGCTGGGTGAGGGACTGGGTGCCCCCAGCACCCCAAGTAATCCTTCCTAGGAGCAAGAGGAGCGCGAGGTAGGGCTGGAGGGTTCATACCTTAACCAGGCTGTAGGAGCCTGGCTGGATGTCAGGCACCGGTACCTCCCTGCGCCCCAGAATGTGGTGGCAAGGTCTCCAGCTACTCCATGGCACATCGAAACAGTTAATGGGTGGAACTGCCTGGCTGAACCTGTTTCCCCAACAGCGAGGAAAATCAGGTTCTTTCACTCCAAAAGAATAGCTGTCTTCAGAAAATGTCGGGAGTAAGTTGTAGACCTAAACCGAACAGGTGAACTTTGGGTGAGAAAGGCGTGAAACGCTCCTGGCCCGGCTCCAACCCCTTTTGCCCCTGGCATCGCCCCGCAGCTTCGGCATCGCCCCG
>NW_010562257.1:8090-8649 GCF_000687285.1 Phaethon lepturus | reverse complement strand
TTGTTCTTTAAAAGTGCGCCTCGAGAAATACGGCGAGGAAAACTGTGCTGCCTTTTGCAGTGTCCTCCCTCAGGAGGCAGAGGAGTGAGTCATTGTGGCAATGTGTTAATGGAAAATGTTTTTCAAGCAGAGGGAGGTAACGCAGACGAGTGCCGGGCTGCAGTGTTGCTTGGAAACAAGATTAAAATCGCAGGGCTGGTTTTAAACAATACTTGCTTCTTCCACAATTTTCAAGTGAAGTTTGGTTTTTTGGTTTGGTGTGTTTTTTGGGTTTTGGGGGTTTTTTTGGTTTTTTTTTTTTGGAGGGGGAGTATTTTTTTTTCTTTTTCCTGAAACAGACAGAGGACTTTTTTTTTTTCCCCCAATTAATCTTGTTGAAAGAAATAGTATTAGGTATTGATCATCTACTATCCGGAGATGGACTTTATTAGGAGCCACGATGAAATCTGAGGCTTAGAACTAGGTTTAAAACATCTGAGGGTTATTTTTTATTTGATAATCTCAGTTTCTTTTATGTAGTTTATATTAAGCAAAGTAACTTATTGGTGGATATTTAGTG
>NW_010562257.1:5784-8064 GCF_000687285.1 Phaethon lepturus | reverse complement strand
AGAGATTGAATGGGTCTAAAGCAGAGGACTGATTTGTAGAAGATCCTGACTGGGCCGTTTGAAAATCCCCTGTTTTGAAACAGAGACCTCCGGGTTTCATTTTTGCCCTCAGAAACATTCTGTGAGGAGGGAGCGTTTCTCTCTTTTCAGGACCAATGCTCACACTGAAATGCCAGAGAAGGAAGTGGGTCTGTTTAGCTTCTCTTAAAAATTATGAAAGGAGGGTTTTTTCCCCATTGATGTTTGAAAAATCACTTAAATACAAGTATTCTAACATTTTTATTTTGAAATGAGGTATGGACAGATTGAAATCGAAAGTATTTTTTTCTATTATCTTTTTTGTTAGAAACTAGTTACAGGCAGCAATGGTAAATCACAACATTTACCGCTTTGTTCTCTGCCTTTCTAGCAATGTTTCCCCCTTGAGATGGTGCATATAAAGAGCTCAATTTCCTCTCATAGCACTTTATGACTAATGTTCTGTTTTCTGTACCAACAGTATATTCACGATATCTTTTAGAATGTTTGTGTTAGTACAGGCAAACTGAGTTGTGTGTATCAAAGCCTCTTTTTCTTCAGTTAAAATATGACTGGAATATTTTCCTACAATTATGGCATATCCTTGTTTCTCCTGACCAGCCGCTCACATTTAACGTAGAAAGGTAATATATTCTTCTACCTCATGTAACTATGCTTGTTATAAATGAACATATTTTCTGTCTGCATACCACAGATAAATAAAAGTTCTGTATTTATGAATATAGAAGAGAGAAATGGACTATATCGCCTATTTACTTGTGCGACATGAGAGTTAGCTTTCTTTAAAAGCATAAGTATTTTATTTCATTGCAGATACAGAATATCTAATGAATCTGGACCCCTTCCCAAATTACTTTCCACCTATTCAGACAGCCTAAATTCTCAAACAGTTTTCTCTGACGGGGGAAGGATTTAGATTTAAGAACTGTGTATCACAGATGCTGGTGGTCATGAAAAAAACGTTTAGTGTCATGGAAGACCTAAATTACTTTTGACCTTTAAGTCCACACAAAATATGTCCTTATGCTTTAAAGTACTAGCTATAGCATAGGTAGTGCAATCTCTCAGCTTGCTCCCAAAGAATGTTATTCATGTTTTTCTTAAAAAGGACTTTGCTTGATTGCTCTCTAATGACCAGGTTATGGACTGGATAAAGACATTGTTCAAACTCCCTTGGTACTAAGCAGTCTTCCACAGTCTTAGAGGAAGATGTGATTTTAATTTTTAAAATTTTTTTCCTCTTGCCTTTCAGCAAGTATATTTAAAAAATAGGCAAGTTACAGTATTTGCCTAGGCCAACAAAAGTGAATGGAATTAATTGTCTGCTACCAAGGATATCTCCATATCCCCTGTGGGCTCTTTGTAAAACTCATTTGAACACTTACGTGACACAGTCTATGTAAGGGTTAAACATTTATAGGTCTTTTCATAAATTATTCTCAAATCCCTTCATTCAAATTTTTAGTTCCTCTAGCAGCTTGCTGCAACTGTACATAGCAAACCAAAATATGAAAATGTAGGAATATCTTACAAATCTGGTGTAATGTATAGAAACCTTTTAAATAATTTCAGTAATTTTCGTATTCACTTAACAGACCTACTTAGACACCAAATGAAGTTTAAAAAAAAAAGTTATTGCTATTATTGTTTATTTCTCTCAGACAGTACAGGATCAGTTTAGGCATTGGTAAGAATGTGGAAGAAACTCGCATGTCTCCATTCACACAGCTTCAGAGGCACTGATGCTGACATTCAGGAAATTTGAATGAAAGTCTGAAAGCCAATTGCACTATAGTTGTATAAAGGCAGCAGAAACCTGCGTTTGCAGGTAACAATAAATGCAATATATACACAATAAAAGTGTATATAATACCAACAAAATAGCAGATTGCCATAAACCGCAGGTAACTCCTTGGACGTCTTTCTCTTCGCATCTCCTGAGGGTCTCCCGGGCATTACTGTGGCACAGCTGAGTAACGGGGGGGATCGATCGGTTTGGGGGATTGCCCCCCTCCCCCGCCCCCTCCTGGCCCCGCTGCAGCAATTCCTGACCAATCCCGCCCGGGAAGAAGCCTCCCTCCTTCCCTCTTCCTCCTGTTCTTTGCCCTCCCTCCCCTCTCCTCCCCGAGTCGCTTCCATTCGGTTGATCCGCAGGCGCGGAAGGTGAATCTGCCGCACGGCAGCGCCGTGAGGTGGTGAGCACCCCACCCTGGCTGCCGCTGAAACCCGGGGTTTGGCGTT
>NW_010562257.1:0-5713 GCF_000687285.1 Phaethon lepturus | reverse complement strand
CCAGGGTAAAAAAAAAAAAAAACAAAAAACCAAAAAACACCAACAAAAAAACACATTAAAAAAAAACAAACAAAAAAAAACCCCAAGAGGGAGTCGGGCTCCAGCTTGCTTTGTTAGAAAGTGTTATTTTGATTCTGCAAACTTCACTGCTGAGAGAGCAACAGACCATCCTTCTTGATAAACTACTTCTGTAAGAGCCTGTGATCATTATAGCATTTCCCCCCTTGTTCATTCTGTCCTAGAAAACATGAGGCACGGCTGCATGGTACAGAAACAACCCTACCATACTAACTAGGTTGATGCGGACAAACCTTTCTCCTCTGCAGATGGCATTTCTATACGACACCTCTTTAAGAATTCAATTATTTCATGTCTCTGTACTCTGCACATGAATGATACTGCTCTTGATGTGTGGGGAGGGATTAAAAAAAAACCCCACACAAATCCTTCCCTCTTCCTACAGATGCTGCAGCTTTTTCCTGACGTGGAACTTCCTCTTTTGCCTCCGCAAGTAGTTTGTGAGAGAACCATGCAAGTATCTATACAAGCCAGGACACTAAGTAACTTGGAATCCCTGTGGGGAAAGAAAAAAAAAACACCCAAACAACAAAATCAGTTAAGTGCATAGGAGCTTTGGGAGGTGCGTGTGTGTCAGTTTTGGGGGATTGTTTGTTGGGGACTTTTTTTGACCTTATGAGAAAAACAAAACTGATCCTCAACAAGGGCATGTAATTGAATGGCAGTTGATACCGCGAGGGATCAGTGTAGAAGTCTTTAAGAGATGAGAACTATTTAACACCAGTAAGTGCTCACAGTTATGCAAGCAGCTGCGTTCTCCAGAATTCGTTTCTACAGAGACGACAGATGGCTTCGTCCTCGCCTTTTCACCCATCTTCTGCTCTTCTCTATCACCTTGAAAAAGTCTATGGACGTAAGGACTCCATTTACTAAGGAAACCACCTATGATATTCAGGCAGTTTTTCTGGCCTCAGTAACCTTTTGGTTGGTAACTAATTATATAATTAATTTGACATTAAATTTGATAGATTTAGCCACTGACATTATAGATAGTAAAGAAGGTGAGAACATCTTCACCTGGTAGTTTTCTCTGTTCCAAAAGCGTCCTAGTATCCTTAGTAGTGAAGCCATTTTAGACCTTTATCACTTCTCAGCACTTTCTTTTCCAGTTGCACTACATCTTTTTTTGATTTAGAGGCCAGAAATGTGCACAATACTCAAGGTGCAACTATTTCATACAATGCTACAATGGTACAAAGATGCAATATCCTCTGTTTTGCGCTCTGTTCATCCTTTGGTAATTCTTGACATTGATACTATTTTAATTTTAGTACTTCTGACCATTGTACAGACTATTTATTTATTGTTTTCTGTTGTGGGAGGGTTTGTTTTTTTTTTTAGGATCAACCTGGAGGGTGCAGTGAAGGTGGAAGATGGTGGTGAGATAGTTCTGAAGATTGAGTCAGGGATCAGGGGCAGGAGGACAGGCAGTGAAAATGAAAACTATGGTCAAAAAAAAGTGAATCAATGTGAAGGCTGAAGTTGATTTTCGTTTAATGACATCCAAAATGCCTAAAGCTTGGAGAGCCCAAGATGTCTGTGCTCTAAAGGTCATGGCAAGAGCACTGTTGCAGGTCAAGGAAATGGAGATCTTGTTTATCACTAAAAGGATGGTTTGATTTGCCACCATCCATTATGATCCAGAAGTCCAAGTCCACATTTCTCTATAGGCCGTGAAGTTCCCATTAATTGCTAGTCCTAGGCCCTCACTGTGTGTACGGACTGCCAACTGGTAAAAGACCTTGCAGCTGCATCAGAGCAGCCCTAATGCTTTTTTATGTGGTGGAGGTTTCAACACAAAATTTCATACTAGATATGTGCATTTGTTTGTGTGTACGCATGCACATATAACACGCTGGACATGTAAAAGGACAGTATCGTACAGAACAGCAGCAGCATAGGATAATCATTATCATGATAATACTAGTAAGATTAATATTTAATTACTATACATTGAAAAACAGAGGAAAAAATAGGTCATTACCTTGCAAAGGACTTTGTAACTTTCTCCTATGTGTTTTGGTTTTTTTTTCTTTCAGCCTGACCTATCCCTTGCCCATCTCTGCGAGTTTAGGGATAAGCAGCAAGGGCTATTGAGGGTTACTGCATAAACATACAAATGCATGAAAAGGTAACACTTTTAAACATCAGTAATTAATAAATACATATACGATTTTAGTGAGGTTTATAAAGCCCTGTCAGTGATGGATCCCACTGTTCCTGGGGTAGGAGCTGCCATGATCCACACTGCACGAGGTTTCCAACTTCCACCTGGAGGAAAGCGACTTTGAATGCACCAGCAGTGGCTTCAACACATAGTTGCAAGTAGAGCCCGGAGGCAAACGCACACCCAAGAAGAAATCTTGCTGTGCCCTGGGGCAGACAGACCCATGGGGAGCAGTCAGTTCAGGTGCCAGGTTCATCAGGTTAGTCCAGGTGAATGAGAATGGAAACTAGTGTTGAGCTGACCAGAACTCAGACAGTCCAGCAGTAATTTAGGGGCATACTGAGCTGTCAGGTGCAAAATGTGTGATTCTCCTTTATATTGAGGGAATAACCACCATTCCTGACGATGAACCTGCCTTCAGTTTCTTCACAGATGGCTTGTGAAGAGATGCAGGTTTGATGGCCTGGGCAGAGACTGACAGCTTGGAGTCTCCATATGAGTAGGATGCACAGAGCATTTATTTTGCTTGTGCTGTAATTTACAATTTGTGATGCAACTTACAACAATAATTTATTTAATTTGCATTGCATTACACAATTTCTGTGATATTTTTGTCATGTTGATTGTTACTGTAGGCAAAAATAGATCTCTCTGTTTACCTGGACTTCTAAATTTCGTATGATTATGCTCTGAGAACACTTACATTTATCTGAGAATGTGATGCAGTTTTATTCCTTTCCCTCATGAATTTCTCACACAAGTAAAACAGCACGTTTATCAGAAGTTACTGCTTTAGGAGGTGAAGCAAATCTTTACCTCGAAATTGTAACATTTCAATCACAATACTTTTGGCTGCTTTAAAAAACACGCCACATTGACCTTCTAAGTTGATATTAATTCTCCTAATGAACTGAAAATACATATGCTGGCAGATCTACTGAGAGATCAGCGGCTCCTTCAGATAACAACTAAACACTTGTCCTCAAAACCCTAAAGAAAAGTACATCACTGGAAAGAAAACAAATTTTGAAATTCACATTATTCAAAGCCTCTTCAAGGGGACAGTTGTCTTTTGGCAAGGTCAGAACCATTATCAGGAATGGCAGGATGGGAGACTGAAATCAGATGAAGAAGGGAAGAGGAGTGCTATCATCTGCTATGACGTATCTAGAGTGGAAATATGAGTAGAGATGCTTTCTCACTCATTCCTGCCATCACTTAACCTGCTCCTTCACTCCAGTGACCCCTGGCTGCCTTCTTACATCATGGGAGACAGCTCAAGGCTCTTCCAACTAACGCTGCCTGATCAGGAAGAGAAAGACAACTTTTCACGCTGCCCATAGTGTCTTGATTAATGGGAAAAGTTAAATTAAAAAAAAATTCATGGGTAGTTCATATACGTACTTGTTGGTTCTGAGTTATAAAATCTACGTAAATGAACCACCAGGAGTGAAGGATGAACACTGGTCATAAAATATGAGACCAAAATGTCATATTAGGAAATGAAGTATTACTTGAGAATTCCAGCAGTGCAGATTGCTGGGAGCTCCTGCCTTCTTTTCCAGAACACTGAAAGGTTTGAGCTCCTGTAAACAGGATGTATGACACGCCTTTTGGTTTAATTTTGTCTATTTTCAGGAGTGCCCCAACACTTCAATAATAGACACACTGTTATTTTATAGCTACAGCTGCCAGTGGAAAGTTTAGAAAGATACCACACATATACATTATGTTAAAAGAAAACCAAGAAAATTAAACTCTCTGTTGTTTGGTGCGGAAAAGATAAAATTGGGTAAGTATAACTTGACTTTAACAATAATGAAATATGGAACAATATTTCCTCAAATAACCCAAGCACACTGTAATACAGCAATCTATTCCATGTGCCTGTACATTGCTATCACTATCTACAAAGATTCTGTGAAAAATCGGTCATAATAAAAATTCACGCTTCAGACCATCTGTGTTTTTTATCTTTTTTAAAGCTAAGCTATTGCTTAAGTCAGGAAGAAATTACATAGTTAGCTGTTTCAGTTTGTCAGTTGGGTTGTCACTCTTAAAAAGCAGTGGGCCCTGGATAAGTATGAAAAGCTGGTTATTTAAGGAATTCTAACATAGAGACGATCAAGAAAATATGCAAAAATAAGCACAGGTTAAATTTCATGTAAAAAAATATTAACTGCACAATAAATGCCACAGAAAGAGATCTAGTGAACTGAAAAAAAGCAAGAAGCAGATGCTAAAAGAGATTGCAACTTTTTGACAAAGTGCCAATCAGTACTACGCATGGGAGGTGAATAGGCCAGCTTGTAAGGCGTAATATCTATTCTGACTAAACCACATAAAGAGAATTAAATTGTTGAAGTGGATAAACTACAAGAATATTAACATCTACACCATTTAAAGTCATTAGGTGAAATGAAAGCAAAGCTATAGAAAAGATGTGCAAAAAATTACATAATTAAAAACAAATGTGCCAGATGTGAAAGGAAAAATAATTCTTTCAACAGTCCTGAAGAGAAGAAAAGAGGTCCTTTGACTCCAGACAAAGACAGTGAAAACCACACTAATCACTGCCAGGGAAGAGGTGTACAATATTAAATCAGGTGACACTTATAAAGGCCAATATAAGCACTTCAAAGCTGGCTATCTACGCATGAGAATAGACTTATGAAAATGGTGGCCAAACATAAGCCAAATTAAGTAACATACATACTAGAAGGCTACAGAGACACAGAGAGAAAAAAAACATTCCAAAACGTCCCCCAAGCCCCAAAGACAGAGAAAATTATTTCAAGAAAAAAGAATGCAAGACAACAAACAATGAAAAAAATGTAACAGCTCAAAGGGAAAGATTTGAAATTACCAAGCAAAACCTTGTCACGCTGAGGAAGCGTTATAGTAATGGGGACACATTAGGAAACAGGGAAAACATAGGGAGGATGAAACAAAACGACAAATACCTGGCCCACCGAACATAAAAAACCGCGTGTATTACACACTGATATAATTAACCGGGAAAAAACTCCTGACAAGAAAGATATGGTAAAGAGTTAATGTTTGCAATAGCATTTATTTGGTGATCCTTCAAAAGCAAAGTAAAAATACCTTCAAATATATATATACACGGTAAATGTAAATGCTGTCAGACAAAAAAAAAAAGTAAAACAGCGTGTGTGCGCTCGCAGGGTGGGAGGGCTACCTACCCCAGTCATGCCCCCGGGAGGCCCCGCCACAGCTCCCACGCCATGGACCAGTAGAGACAACCGAGTCCCGGCAAAAACCACCCCCTCCCGAAAGGATAAAGCCGCTAACCCAGCATGCCAGCACTGCTACAGGCCTGAGATTATACCCGAGAGAACGGACTATGCCACTGGGAATGTTACCCCCCCAGTCACCACCAAAAAGTCGAAAAAAATCGACTGACCAGAACGCCACAACCGCGGCCTCCGAGTCCCGCCAAAAACA
>NW_010562256.1:0-415 GCF_000687285.1 Phaethon lepturus | reverse complement strand
TTGCAAGCACAAAGCTCGCTCTTCTCTGTGTCCTGGATGTGTGTCTCTGAGATGTGTGGGCTCTGTGTGTTTTGCATTCTGGTGACTATGTCTGTGCACAGAGCCATTGCACGTCTGCGTATGCTGCACTAGGGCTTTGCAGCGAAGCAGGGAGTTGCTCAGATCCAGCCTTTGTGATGCACGCAATTTCAGCTCAGCGAGCAAGAATTGTACATTGACCCTTTGAGTACATCAGTCCCATCTTCTATAGGAGAGAGCAGCAAAACACACATTCAGATCTTTCTTTGCTCCCTCAGGGCGACCAGATGGCGGGCCCTTTTTGGCAGCCTGTATGGGGGGCTTGGGTGGACTATCTCCTTGGGATTGCCTTGGAAGTACACCAACACCAACAATGTTTGGACAGGCTGTACCTGTA
>NW_010562255.1:0-3241 GCF_000687285.1 Phaethon lepturus | reverse complement strand
CGGGTCTCTTTTGCTCCCTAAATAGCGAGCGAGAGCCTGACACATCCCAGCCCTGGCTTCCTGAAGGTGACTGCTCATTCTACTCTAAAGACCCGGGTGCTTGAAGAGATACAGATTTTTTTTTTCCCTCTGACTTCTGCTAAATTAAATTTTATGGCGATACTACATCAACAAGCTTGCAGAATTTCTGCTGGAGACGCTTTGCGGTGCTGAATGATTCCTTTGGGGGATTGCTCTGCAGTTCGTAGCCTCCTCCATGAATCTCTCCTGTGACTTTAAAGGGAGAAGCGACAAAGGGGAGGATGGGACTCACCTATCAGTGACTTTATCTGTTACTTCCAAAGGTCACCTCAAGAAGACATTTTAGTCGGCTGTGTTATCTGCTTCTCCATCTTCATATTACATAATATTTCTCAAGAGGGTATTTTAATATCACTTTTTCTTTGCTTACCAGAAACTCTTACGTCGGGCAGACAAGACACATGGCTCATAGCTGCATGGTAGAGTTTACCTATACCTCAGAAATAAAGTATAATAACACATCTTTAATAATACAGGACAGAGCTATTCCTTCGGTGATTTATAGATTTCATAGGTACAGCAAGTCACTGCTAAAGCAGATTTACTGCTCTTCTACACGAACATCACAGAAATAATGGGGCAAGAGGATGCAAAGTTAAAAGAGAGTCACTGATTGTTTTGGCATGGCTTGAGGGTAAACCTGTCTTCCCGTCTTACGGATCTGAGTTTTGCTTATGGGCCAAGCAGAACTTCTAGACAAGACATAAACACACGTGCTCTGAGGAAGAAAATCATTAGCAGATGGGGAGGGGGCAGGAAAGTGTACGCAAAGCAGGTCTGGGTCTACGGAGTGTCTACTCTCTGTAGAGCTGCAGCATCAAGTATCTTTCTAAATGCCCATTTTTCATCTCAACATGTGAGAACTTGGTGCAAACAGTTGGAGATAAATGCCAGGACACCTGGCTGAGACAGGAAAAGCCATCTGGGTCTTCTGTGCCTTTTTGGTTTGGACCAAAACCACCTTTTACAGTCCCTTCATTGTCCAACCCCACCCCAAAGTGCTCTCTGTGGCTTCCACCTTGAAAATAAATCCCCTCTGGTCAAAGATTTGATAAGGGGAGGCTTTGAGAATACAGATTTGCTTAGAGACCTTCTGAAGGACAACAGGAGGGGTTTTTTAAGAGGAGAGGGAAGATGCTTCAGCCTAGCTCTAGCCTGGTCCTGTAGACCAGACCCTGCGAGTGACTGGAGAGCATTGGGTGTCCCCCGGGGTCCAGCCCAGCTGCTCTCCTGACTCGAACAGAGATGCTAAAGCAGTCTTGTCCTCAAGTACCAAAAAGAGATCTTCCCACCTCCCACTGCTGTTGGCCACCCGAGTCCCCTGTGGGAATCCGTCTCACTATGCACATGGACAATTTCTCAGTACAGTTTTACAGAGCCCGAATCTTCAAAACGTGCGCAGCCAGCTGGGCTCTCATTACCGAACAATGTGTCATTACAGTGACACTGCTGCTAACTAATAACAACTCCAGATGGCAAGGATGCATTATGGGAGCTCCTGACCATGAAGTGGTAGTCTTGAGAAGTCTTAAATATTATCTTTGAACACACCACATTCAGTCTCTTTCAAAAGAAGCAGGTCGGAGAGGTGAACGGATTAAATGTAATGCAAAGCTTGAAGTTCTCAAGATCTTGAGCTTTGCTGTTTTCCCTCTGGAGGGGAAGGAAACCTGCAATTAGGGATTCATGACAAAGCAATGCCTGGCTCAGGATTTTCCTCTAAGTAGATTTTGAAACACCTTGTGTTATGTTAAGACATGTGTACAAAGTAATGAAGGAGGACATTTGTCAATGTCTTCAGTCTCTGCTGCCATCAGTATGAAAATCCAAATGTTACAGCCAACAGAAACACAGCAGAAGTTGTCTGAAAACTTTCAGATGAAAGAAAAAATTAAGACATTTTCCACAAATTCCCTTAAAATACATATTCTTAATGCTCCCAGGCTTGTTAAGATTCAGGAGCCTCTTTGCCTTTGCTGGAACAGAAAGGAGCATTACTGGTGCATTAACTGATGAGAGGGTGAGCGGGGCTTTTGAACAGTCTGGGAAGAGAATTCCACCTCTTTTCTTTCCTCAAATGAACAAATGGGAAAAATAAACATGATACGGTTGCTCTGTCCATTATTCTCCCTTCATCATCAAAGCAGATGCTCGCTCAGTTAAAAAAGACGGAAAGGTCTGTTCTTCCTTTAAAAGGCATGTTTTCATTGCAGCTACACTTTTAAAAATGATAAGAAAAATTATGTTCTATTTTTTCCCTGCCGAATATCTGTTTATCCTCGTTGCTGTGTCTCTGCTCTGAACCATTGTAACACGGTGGGAGGATTTTTCCCCTCCTTGCTGGGTTGTTGCACAACTAAATCACAGCATAAGGCAGCCGCTTCTATCGCAGCCTCTTCCACCTCACATGTGCCTCTACTGAAAACCATAGGCAGGGGTCCTGGGGAGGGGGCGTCGCAGCCGTGCCTCGAATTCGGTCGCTGATTCTCTTCCAGAAGCCCTTGGTGGCTCTGCCAGCGTCTCCTTCAGCACCTGCCTGCCCTTCTCCCACCACTCCCTTTTCCAGCCCCAGACCGCTCCTCTGGTGTCTCTAAAACCAGTTTTATGGTGCTTGGTTTAGCAGGAGGGGTTATTCTCTTTGCTACATTGGATTTTATTTCAAATATATGGTTAAGAGTTTTAATCTGCTGCAAGCAGGTGCCCCTGCAGGTGAACACTGTTAAAATACGTTTATTTATGCCGTTGGTATCTGAAAAAGCTGCTATTTAAAAAAAACTTCAGTAGTCTGTGTAAGCGTTGGCAGCCATATATCCTCAGCTGCAGAGGTTTTCAACTTTCAATTTAAAAACAAATTTCAGACTTGCAAAAATATTCAATTAATTAAAGCAATTTAAGTACAAAGTAAAAATTACAGACATTTCCTTTAGGGAGCTGGTGTCAGGCCCCTGAGCGCATCCTGCAGTTCCTGGGTAAAAGAGAGCATTTCTCTCGATAAAGCGCTGTTGTGCGAGGATCACACCCAGCACCGCTGCGGCTGAACTGGGACGTTTCAGGGCAGGAGGGACCAGCAGCACTGTTGCTCCTGGGACCTGTTCAGGGGTCACTGGGGGTAAGATTTGGCTCAGAGCCCTTGTGGTGAGGGCAGGGAGAGGACCAGCTG
>NW_010562254.1:8998-9442 GCF_000687285.1 Phaethon lepturus | reverse complement strand
GGGCAGCCAGGGCCGGAGCGCGCCCCGACGAGGGAGGCTGCCTTCCCGGCACTGCAGCTGCCCAAGGCCGGTGCCTGTGGGTCCCGCTGGCCCCACTGGGCTCCCCTTGGGTGCAAGGACCCATTTTAGCAGCTTCCCAAGGAGGAGAAGCAGGGGCCGAGGTATTTCAGGTTTGAGCAAGAGTTGATTTGGCGAGAGGAGCACATAACAAAGCCTCTTTCAAGTATGGCCTATTGGAAGGAATCCCGGCACTGCAGCTGCCCAAGGCCGGTGCCTGTGGGTCCCGCTGGCCCCACTGGGCTCCCCTTGGGTGCAAGGACCCATTTTAGCAGCTTCCCAAGGAGGAGAAGCAGGGGCCGAGGTATTTCAGGTTTGAGCAAGAGTTGATTTGGCGAGAGGAGCACATAACAAAGCCTCTTTCAAGTATGGCCTATTGGAAGGAAT
>NW_010562254.1:0-8874 GCF_000687285.1 Phaethon lepturus | reverse complement strand
CAGAGTCACTCCTTCTCCTCCCTCAGATGGTTGGTTTAAGAGTCTTCTGCTCTTACTGCTGGAAAATCCAATTAAAATGGACACCAAAAAAGTGTCTGGCTAAACTTGGAATCTTCATTGCAAAAGCATAATGAGCTCTTTGCATTTTGTGTGCCTCTCAGCTAATGAGTTCTCCCCTTTTATACAGAAGCTCTGAAGTCAGATTTTTGTTATCTTTTTTAGTATTGTTAAGAAAGGAAAAAAAGATAGTCTGAATACAGTACCTCTCAGACATCCTGCCCATGTCAAGGGCTGCCAAAACATGAGGAGTGTGATTACAGCTTCCTATTTCATTGCTGAAGTGGCTCTATAAATAACAGTGTTCAATGAAAATTGCTGGCAGAAGCATTGCTTTTTAAGCATGAAAATGTACAAAATAATCTCCATAACTAGATGCTATTTTTCGCCTAAGCCTCCTAAAGGTTTTATGGGTCCAAAAGGAACAGATTACTGTAAAGATTTTGGAAACAATTTTTTCTACTGTGATAACCATTTCTGTTGTCCTTCGTTGTTATCAAAGATCTGCAAAGCCAAGGTCTAAAAACCGAATTCCAGTTGATAATGACACTGATTTATTTCCTGAGCTGGAAAATTAACCCCAAATGATTTTGAGATCATGGACTGACAGGAAATGTGTACAGCCAGACTTTCATAGCACTTGGGGCTCAACGAGGACTCTCGACTCCAACTCTCACATTTTTATCACACATTTGCACATTTCAGACAGTTTTCCAGGTGCTGGACTGAGCACTGTGCCTTGTCTAAGCAGATATCCTAATGATAACTCTAGTTGAGAAGACATTGCCAGGCTGCTGTCCTCCGTAGTTTGTTTCAGTAGTTAATCAATGTGACGACTTAAAAAAAAAGTCACAAAAATTGTGCTGTATTTTCTGTTTGAATTTATCCAGCTTCAGCTTCCAGCCATCAGTTTCTGTCATGCCTTGTTCACTGCTCAAGAGCCTTTTAGTACCAGATATTTTCCCTCTGTGAAGGTGGCCGAGTAACTGAGTCATTGCTCCATCTTTTTTTTTTTTTTTCAAATGGGACACACTGAATACCTTTGGTCTTTCTTGCAGTAAGGCATTTCTCCAGCCCTTGAATTATTTTCATTGTTGCTTTTTTTTCTGCACTGCCTCCCTTCTTCCAAATTCCTTTCCAAAACGGGAGCCCCAGCACTGTATCCAGCACTTGGTTGCTCAATTCCTGCACACTATTTGGACTTACGCCTTCAAGGATTAAATTTGTCCTTTTTTTGCTACATGGTGCAGGAGATTGTAGGCTTTCTTTGTCTATTAAGTGCTGGAGCATTTTTCAGGGCCGCTGCTCCTTGCTATGTAGCTTCATTTTCTGTAAATAGACTGCATTCCTTGTTCCTAGACCTATTATTTGCATAGGTCTGTATGCAGACATGCTTGCTTTGAATGGGTCCAGATGACTTTTAAAAAGAGTTTATAATCATAAAAAGTTCAAAGGGCAATGCTGTCCATTAAGCAAAGGGTATCTCATTAATTCTGAGGACATATAACCCTAAGGTGAAAGTGTCTGTGTTTTCAAAGGGACACTTCTCACACCAGTTCCAGGCAATGCAATACTTGGGCTAAGCAGCTCTTACTGTTTTTCCTTACATGTTGAAAGGAACAAACTTATTAATTCTTTTACAAATGCTTTAGATATGTTTATCAGTCATTCACAGATTATAGACACCTTTTCTCCTCTTCATGTGAATTTGGTTTCTTTAGCAACTTATTCTCTGCTCTAGAAATCAACCCAGAGGTCCAACTTTTTGGCTTTAATGAAACAGAGGAGAAACAGTATTTTTTTTGGCAAAGAGATTATTCTGCATCTACCCACAGACTGCTTTAAAGTCCCATAAATCAGAAAAAATGCTTAACATACTGAATGTAACACATTTCATGAACACTTTCAAAAAAGTCGAATGGAATAAACGTAACTCTTTTTGGACTTTACTAAGCAATAAATTAGTTGAGCTACAACTCTGAGCACCAGAGAGACTTGATTTACTTTCAAATAACTGACATTTAGCTTTAAAATGCAGACTACATGGATGTCAGAGAGAGTTCATAATTGAGAATTTTTTGTTGCTCTGTTACTATTTCTGCTCTGAGGTAACTTTTGTGAACTTTGATAAATGAAAAGACGACTATTTTATCTAACAATTATCTATAATCTAGCAATTATCTTGTATGAAGCAAAAGAAACAAATGTCTGCAGTTTGATGTGAAATTCATATATATCTTTGAATAATATGTCTGCTGAAGTATGATCCATGATTAAGTTAAAGACTTTGGGATGCATGAAACTCTCTAGTCATTGTCTTCCACTTGCTTATGACTGCTAGGGTGAGATTTCCAAATTGTATTGGGGTAAAGAAAATTCTGTTCCAGTGAAATTGCTGAGAAGTTTAGATAGATCAAATTATATCTTTGAAGATAATAGTTCTTATTCCCACCAACCCTGGCATTCATTTACACTGCTTTGACTGTGAAAAGAGGATTTAGAGTAAGTGCAAATGCATCTTGCTCTGGCTTTACGATAGGGAGAAGAGTCCTTACTGTGAGCGTCAGGCCCAAGAGTTTTATCTCTTTTCTCCTTCTTATTTGTACCTGTGTCCCACAGGGGGAATGGGGTGTCATCTTCCGAATATAAAGATAGGGACCAAGAGCAGAGTGGAGCCAATTGTCACACAACAAGGTGATAGTTTCTTCCAGCCCTCTGTTGAGCTCTGTGACCTGTAAATTATATTTTTCAGGGGCTATTTTTCAATAGGGATTTTTAAAGGGATAGTATGATGATGGAGAGCTAGAGCTAGAGATGAAACAAACTCATCTGAACTTTTCTAAAGCTCAGAGCTGGCTGTGCCCGTGGGTCTGCCCTGACACGAGGTCATTGCGACGCACACGCGTGCTCAGGGCAATGCCCTTGCTCTTCATGCGGGTCGCCGCATGAGGCCGGGGAAGGCAGCCCGTTGTTGCCCGGCCAGTGTGCTGCCCTGCACGACAGCCAGAGTTGCTGTGGGACGTCTCCACTTCCACCTGAGCTGTTAAAGGCTAAAATACTTTGAATGAGAATAAAGAAAGAAAGAGAAAAGTGGGTGCACGTCTACCTCTCCTCCTCTGTTTAACTCTCAAAACGTTGCATTGCTCTGTTGGTCAACGGTGAGTTTTTGATTGTATAAGGCTGTCATGTCACGTTGGACTTAGCATTTGAAAGCCAAAAATACTCGAGGGACTGGAGGATCATGTGGCTATTCTTCCAGCCAAGTTTCCCTCAGATCTTTAAGCAGCTGCTTCAGAAATGCATTCTTGCCGCAGACCTTCTGGAGACTTGGAGGGATTCACAGAAGGGCTCGCTAATGATTCTTCTGTGCAGTGAACTTTCTGCCCAGGAACGCACTGTCTTCCGCGCATGCCAGTGAACGTAATCACTCACCAGGGGTGGTTTGTTTAAGATAATCTCAACAGAGAGGTCACCCTCGGTCCTCCTTTCAGGGAAACATACTCAGGTGTACTCTCAGGCATAGTCCAAACATATTGATGAGCAATGGCAGTTACTTTTACTATTATAAGGCGCTTACTCAAAATCTCAAAATAATGTACAACTTCGCTGAATGAAACCTACTGGACAAATGTTATTTAGCAGACAAGGCACACCTTAGCCCTGAGACAAGCCTAAACACATAGTAAAGAAGGGAACAGAAAATCCTGTCTCTTGTCTCCAGTCTT
This sequence comes from Phaethon lepturus, assembly GCF_000687285.1. Classification (NCBI taxonomy): domain Eukaryota; kingdom Metazoa; phylum Chordata; class Aves; order Phaethontiformes; family Phaethontidae; genus Phaethon; species Phaethon lepturus. Next base: position 5,092 of record NW_010562254.1, on the reverse strand, counting down.
ATGGCCGCTGCTAGGCTGGGCTTCACCCTCTCCTCTTAAATGCTTAAAGCAGCCCCTGGTTGCTGGAACATTTAAATTGCTCGATCACTTTGAAGATTTTCTTGCTCTTCCTTTTTATTGTGCTAGGAAAGCTCTGTTTCTGTGCTATATTTGAAATATCTTCTTCCTGGGGACACTTAAATAAAATCATTCATCACGACATTCCCACCAGCACGAAAAGAGTGTCTGCCATGGGTGAGGGAGGAGGAAACACTGTGGTCTCCAGGCAGAAAAATTTCCAGAAAAATGGAAGTGCATCAGTTGCAACAGTCCTATTCATAGACCTCCTCTTCTGCTATGGATCAGGGTTGGTCTGGTGTCCTTCCCTTCCTGCTTTTCCTCTGCCCGTGTCCATGGGGCCGACTTGCCAGCACGATGGTTGCAGTCTCTCTGTGTGATTTTGACCTTCTGGCCCTGAGGTTGTGTAGTTCAGCCTTCCCCTTGGAGTCACGGATTTGGGCAACTTATATTTGTAACCAAATATATCTCACAAGCTAAGCATTTCAAGCCTGTTTTATTTCTTTGAAGGGCTTGGTCCAAAGCCGAGTGAAGTCAGTGGAAGGGCTCTCGCTAGCCTCAGTGCATTTTGGATAAAGCCCTGAGGCAAGGCTCACATTCCATACATTTTAGCTTGGATTTGGATTTTCATAAGCTTTAACACTCCAGAAAGCTGCCAGCTTTACAAATCTACATCCCATAGTGTGTGCTTTCAGCCTCTTAGTTTTTTAAGAATGCTTTAAAGCTGCGAGAGAAGTTAATGAATTTGTCAGGACTATAACATGAACCAGTAGCATCAACAGCACAGAAACACCAGTTTTCATTGAAGATGCTGTGTTTCCTTCTAGTGCATGATTGTTTGCATCTAAGAAATGTGAATATATGTAAAAGCAGGTTCATTTGCAACATGAGACAGGTAAAAAGCTGTGTGTAGCAGTAAGGCACTAATGGAGTGCTCAAATCCAGAAAACAAAGTTCTAAGTATGTCTGTTTTCATTTTCAGCCCTGCTTACTCAGTATAGGCTCTGTCAATTTTTGATTCATAGCAGAGCAGGTCATTAGAATAGCACTGAAATTTCTAATCCAAACTGAGGCTTATTAGCTCAATCAGGTCTGACCCTATCCCAGCTAAAATCAAAGCAAAACTTTGATAGGAACAGAACCAAATCCCTTCAGCTGGCTGGAAAGAAGAATAAGTACTAACAATGCCTGAAAACAGTACAGCTACGCCCATTTACAGGGTCACTGTCTGGCTCCTGGAATGCTCTGCTCTTTGCCATGGCTGTCTCAGAAAAGTATTATTTTTGCATTCATTGTTTTGTAAAACAGGAAATAGTTTTGTCCTGTGGTGATGATTAATTTCTGAATATAGCCATGCAACTATTTAATACAGGAAGGAAACATTTTTTTAAATAAAATAAAATAATTTTTTAAAAGTAAACAAATCTCCACCTCTTTTGAGCATCGAATATGGAAACGGATCTACACAAATTACTTAACTAGCTCCCTTAATGTCCCCTCTTTGGTTTAATTATCTTGGAGGTATTATGGCCAATGTCAACAAATCATCATACGGCGGTTATTTTTACCTACAGTGAAGTAAAAATCCCAGCCATACTAGCAGGCTATGAAAAATTTATGTTCATTTTGAAAAGTATAATTATATGTAGTATACTGCTTTGTTTGTCAGTTGAAATATTTGCTGCACCAAAGGGCACTTCAGAAACCAAACTCCAGTCCGATAATACTAAAAAAGACCAGCTAAAAACTGCTAAGTCTGTCTCACTGCTACCTCCATTTGCACTTGGGTCCTGTAGGAAAAAGACCTATTTTATTCTGCTTTGCTGCATGTTTGGAATAAAGGAGAAACCAGCAATACCGTGAACTCTGCTCTTCTGCACCTGTTGGCATTATCTTTTTTCACGGTACAGCTGCCAAGGCATATGGAGGTTCTAATTCCTTTGTGCAAAGAGCCTCCTTATCATCATCTTTTCTGTGAAGTAAATTTAGGCCAACAACAGACAGGAGAAATGCGACATGAACGCTTATTGTGTATCAGTATTCTAGCTGCTGCAGCAATTTCAAGCACCTGCAGTTTATCAAGTTAGACATAAGAACGACTGACACTGTGGAAATAACAATCATCTAGACATGTCATTCGGGGGGCAATAACACATTTTTTTCTGTACTTTGTTTTAGGGAGCCTGGTGTTCAGCTTGAAAGTCTGTAGAATAATCTGTTAAGAACTTGTAACATTTATTAGTAGAGTATGGCCATGAAAATAAACACCCCCCACCCCCAATATTGGTGTTCTTTTTCCACTCGGCAACCTACATTTTCTTTTTTTCTGAAGCAGAGCTGAAACTAGCCAGGCTTATTTTAATGCTTTCAAAATATATTGTCAACTAATCAACCTTTTCCTACTGTCTTGCTCTGAAAAGAGATATAAAGACCTTTATTTGCACCGAATAACAGAATAGAGCACTGCTATATACTTAGCCTGACATGTCTGAAGGATAAAGAACCCAAAGTAAAAAAACCAATACCACCAGTCTGTAAAAATCAATAAAAAGCCATCGGAAGACATTTAAGATTTCAGAATACTCTTTCCTAACAGCCATTCCTGCCTGGGTTGCTGTCACCCTGTGCTGCCTTTGCTTGCAGCAACTGGGCAGACCCAAGGCAGGGCTGGGCGTTTCTTGCCTGTCTCTACCTCGAGACCTCAGCAGTTACCCACAGGAGCTCTTCAACGTGATCTGAGAATGCGAAATCTCAGTGCTCTCCCGTAACCGTGGAATGACGGGTTACGAAAGTACAGTAGAGAAGTACCAAGCTCTCAACGGTCCTCTAGCAAGGCTGTAGTGCTGGAGTTTCACCCATCAGTGTGAATGATTTCATGTCCTTGCACAGAGGTGCAGTGAAAGGCCTTGGGCGTTTTGGCAAGCTATTGACCTTTCTTGAGACATGGTATTTGCTGTTGATCTCAGTTTTAAAAGAATGCAGAAACATGAACTTTATGGCATAAAAAGCAACTCTTATAGCTTAAGGAGAGGAGAAAACCCTCTCTGGGTTTACACTTGGGTCATGACAGGAAGGAGGCTGTTTTTTCTTTCAAACCTGCCTGGTTTCTCAGCGTCTCTGAATCAGAGCAAGCTGCATGTGCCGAATGGTCTCCAGCTATATTTTGCAAGCCTTTCCTAGGGTCTCTGTTTTTTTCCCCAAAGACAGACCTAAATCCAAAAAAGTCTATTTCAAAGTTGCACCATTTTCCTTCTGATACAGCCTACTTCTAACACAGCCTCCTGTACCTCTGGGCTCATTAACATAGATAGTATTTAGCTGCTTAGTATTTCACTGCTATGCTCTCCCATTCGTCTAAGATGTGGGCACCATTTTGGTTCCAGTGAGGGTGCCTCACTGGCCCTGTGCACAGACGACGCAATTATCACGCTTGAGTGCTGTTGGCCGAGGAAGTGGCTTGTTGTGTTAATACTGACGTTCACTCTCCTTCCCCCTCTACTTGCTCAGCTTACCAGCAAGAAATCTACCTCAGCGTATGCACTGGTTCAGTGGTGTAACGGCATTAAGTGCGTCTTCAAATGGCCAAGCCCCAGAGCTGGTCCTAGTAACTGTACGGCATTACTTGGTGCTAGAGGTTCCATGTTCCCAGTGATTCCAGTCTTGGGCACAAAGCTACTGACATTTGCTGGAAATTAGCTCACCGAAGCCGACATGTCTTTACAGCCCACCCTCCCTCAGCCCCAGGTCCCTTTGTAGTTTGGGGGGGGGCACTACCGGCACTTCCAGAGCATGGCGCATTGATCATGTCTCAGGGGTCCACTGTAGCATGAGTTGAGTGGGGACCTGGAGTCAGTGACTGTCTCCCTCCATGGGCTCCATGGGGACCTAGGATGTAAAGGTGGCGGTGGGGGTGAGGTCTAACCTTACAATGTGTCACAGCTTAGTTATCTGTCTCTAGACACTTTGAGAGTCTATTGACTTGAATGGGCTTTGAATTGACCCCTTTGACAACTGCAATAAGAAAGGAAACAGGAAATTACTGTTTTATCAGGATTTTTTTCTTTTTTTTTTTTTTCTGGTAGCTGGTCTGCTTGATTATCATTGTGCCTGCAGTGCTCCCTGCTCCTAATGACCAAGCTGATAGCTCTTCACTGACGTTCTTCCTTCAGCAAAGGCTGCTTCTAGAACGCTCCCCAAACCAACTCTTCAGACTAAACACCGAGCAAGAGCAGTGTGTTGGCACATAGACATTCAGGGCCAGAGTGTTTTCTTTAAAAAAATCACAGAATCACAGAATCACTAAGGTTGGAAAGGACCTTCAAGATCATCAAGTCCAACCATTAACCCAATGCCACCATGTCCCTTAAAACATGTTCTGAAGTGCCACATCCACACGTTTTTTGAACACTTCCAGAGATGGTGACTCCACCACCTCCCTGGGCAGCCTGTTCCAATGCCTGACCACCCTCTCGGTGAAGAAATTTTTCCTAATATCCAGTCTACACCTCCCCTGGCGCAATTTGAGGCCATTTCCTCTCGTCCTATCACTAGTTACTTGGGAGAAGAGACCAACACCCACCCCACCACAACCCCCTTTCAGGTAGTTGTAGAGAGCAATAAGGTCTCCCCTCAGCCTCCTCTTCTCCTGAGTGAACACCCCCAGTTCCCTCAGCTGCTCCTCACAAGACTTGTGCTCCAGACCCCTCACCAGCTTCGTTGCCCTTCTCTGGACACGCTCCAGCACCTCAATGTCCTTCTTGTATTGAGGGGCCCAAAACTGAACACAGGATTCAAGGGGCGGCCTCGCCAGTCCCGAGTACAGGGGCACAATCCCTTCCCTACTCCTGCTGGCCACACTAGTTCTGATACAGGCCAGGATGCTGTTGGCCTTCTTGGCCACCTGGGCACACAATCCTAATTTTTGGGGATGTTTTGCATAGGGTAATGCTTACAGGGGGAACTGAATCTCTGAAACAGCATGATCGCTTACTGCCTGGTTGATGATGGGAGTCTGTGTCAGTGCCATCATCAGGTG
>NW_010562253.1:405-1834 GCF_000687285.1 Phaethon lepturus | reverse complement strand
GTGGCGTTTTTTAATGCCACAGCTTTTCATCTCGAGGCTCAGCAGCTATGTTTTTAAATATAGAATATTAGGGGTTTATGACAAAATCAAACAACACTTGCTGGAGAATTGATTCTGCCCCTTGTTTCCCTCCTAGCTGGTGCCACAGTATTACTCCTCAGTGAGCAATATATCAGACCTGCAGCAGCACAGGATTTGGTTTTCAGGACGCTCTTATGGCTGGCTTTTCAGCATGAGGAATAGCAGCCCAGCTGCAGATGGGGGGATAAAAAGTCCCTCTAAAATTCTGCCAGCAAATCCATACTCCATTTCTGGTGGTGTGAAAACAACTGCACAATTGATTGGCTCTTAAGTCCAAATTTGTGCGTTGCAGAAAGTCGCTGGCTCCAAAGTCACTTAAATTCCCTGCGTGTCCCAGAGGTGCTGTTAGTTCTCAGGAAGCTGCAACCGCAGAGCCGAGCCCCTCTCCTGCACACCCACCTGCCTGGAAATCGTCTGCGCCTCGGAGTGCTCACGTAATCCAGTTGCTGGAGGAGAGATCCCTGCCCTGCAGCAGCGCAGCTTCTATGTTTGGGTATGCAAGAGCACATGAAGAATCCCAATCTTCCCCTTAGTTATTCCTTCCCTACTTTCTCCCTGATTGCTCAGTACAAAAGCTTCGAGCCATCTTTAAACCAAATTGCTTCACAAATGACAAATAACATGAAAATAGGCTTCATAACCAGGAATAATGAAAGAAATCATTCACTTTGATATCAGGAGATGGTCTGTGTTAAAGGAGCCCTTCAGCCTGAATAGCAGAAAAGCACATTGCAATTTTCATGTACTTACTGGGATAAAACATGTGACTCCATGGATGCTGCAGCTGTCATTTCGTGCTGGTCTTTGCACTTTGATTCTGAATTGCATAGGTTATCTTGACACTTGCTGATAAATTTTAAATCACCTCTTTTGCTGCATGTGAGAAGGAGCAGGGAGAGCATATCTGAATACAAACGTTAATGATATTTTCAAGTCCTTGCCAGAGAGTGGGAACAGCCCTGGGGCGGTGTTCAGCGACATGTCCCCATCTCTGAGATCCACCTGCCACAGCGGCCACCGCGCTGTCGCTCACGGGGACGGTCTCCAGGCTCGCCCTCCCATGCGGCGCAGAGGCTGCCCACCCACAGCCGACGCTGCTGCGCTGGCACTGCGGGAGCGATGCCCTCTGCACCCCAGGTGCCCGCAAGACCAGCTGACAGGGTGACGGCAGAGTCCCCATGGCGTTGGTGGGACTGCGGGGTGTCTTGGTTCCTCCTCCAGCGAGAGCACGGCGGGCTGGAGGGCGGCGGGGCACCTCTGCAGTGCGATGTCCTGGAGCCCGGCACTCACCGAGTGCGAGCCGGCAGCCCCGAGCTGCCCCGGCTCCCAGCGTGTTGCGGGAGGTTCC
>NW_010562253.1:0-248 GCF_000687285.1 Phaethon lepturus | reverse complement strand
CTCCTCCCTCCACTCAGCTCCTCACCTACGCACCATTGACCAACATGATAATCTTGGTGTAATTAAGCAAATATCTGAGCAAAAACTAGTAGTTTTTCAAAGCTTTTATCTCAGCAGCTATGAAGATAACGGCTAAAAATAGGTCTGCCCATACCGACTGGCAATTAAAACATCATCGTTTTGATTCTATCATGTTTTAGTGCACAGAGGGCTCTGATGGGAGTTAGACTATCTTGATGTGGCAAATT
>NW_010562252.1:318-2229 GCF_000687285.1 Phaethon lepturus | reverse complement strand
TGGGGCGGTTTTTTTAGTTTGTTTTCTTTCTGAAATCGCCCCTCCGCTCAGGCTTCCATTCGGAGCTCGGGGAGCCCGCCCCAGCGCCGAACCCAGCTTTTGTGAGAGAGGCTAACACGTCGTGCGTGGAAGAGGTCTCTCGTCTCTTCATGAAGAACCCCATAATTAACACGCGTGATGGCTGGGGCAGGAAACGGTGGCCTTCTGGGGAGGGGTATTTTTCTTTTGCACCAAGTGCCCGAGAAGGCCCCGGGAAGGGCTGGGCGGGTTCCCCGCGCCCCCCGAGCAGCCCAGATAAAGTTTCACGTGTCTCTTGTCCCTGTCCCCCGCCCCCGCCAGAGCCGAGCCGAGGGAATCAAACATTCATATTCAAAAACGAGCCAGTAGGACTATTCCTAATTAATACAGCCCCGCTAATGAGTCAGCAGAAGCCAATCGGTTTCGTTGTTGCTCCGAATAATTTGATTAAGCGCGGATGTGTGTCTTTAAGAGAGGGAAAAAAATAATACACGAAACAAACACTTCCACCTTCATTTTTCAATATGGCAGTTACCCCATAGCGGAAATATAATTCTTGGCCCAGGGCAGGGACAGTAACAGTAACATCAGTAACAGTTTCATCAGTAACAGTGCTGATGAAATTCGCTGAGAGGCTTTTTAATTCAGCCGTAACCCTGCAGCTCCTAGAGATAACATGAGATTGTTCATTCCAAACTGTGTTTACTCATAATCCGTGCCCATTACAACAGATTGAATAGCCTAATTTTAAACGCGCTCTGACGGAAAGTGACATTCATACGAGTCCTGTTTCCTAAAGTAGCTTTCAAAGGAGTTTTGTTGTTGTTGGGGGACTATTTGTCTCATTTCCGGGGGCAGATTACGATACCTATAAAACAGTAGTGAGTTAAAACATCTCTCCACAATAGTTTGTATTGTTCACAGTCTCAGCTGGACTTTCACATTCAGATGTTGATTGCCTCCAATTTTTTTTTTTTCCCCCCACAACTTCCTTAAGCTCTTCAGACCGGCTAATCCATAAACACACCTGGTAGAATTACAGATCACTAGCTGCATGCTTTGGGAGGTCATTTTACAAACGTGTATTTCCTGAAAGCCAGCCTTCTCCAGAAAAACTTTAGTGTGGGGGTTTTTTTTACTCAGTGCGAATAGAGTTTAAAAAGGAGGGAGCCCCAACAAACAAGCACGCAGCACACTAAATACAAAGTGTTTTTTAAAAGAGCAGATTTTCGCCAACATAAGTCAGAACACCGTGAAAAATGAATACTCGGGACACGCGAAACCCACCGGCCCTACTTTAAAAAGTTGTGGCCAGACAGTCTTTTTTTTTTAATCCGTCATACAGAGACCGAAATAAAAAAAAAAACCGCTCCAGGCTTAGTTATATTTACATTTTATAGCATCCTTTACAGACTGATTTTTTTTCCCTCTCTTTTTCTTTTCGTTTCTTTCTTCTTTTTCGAGTTATTGTTTGCGTCCAATTCAAACTGCCGAAAACCCCATAGCAGGCAGGCAGCGACATTTCTTCGTTGATCCCATCATATTAAAAGGAATGAAATGTAGACGTTTGCCTGACTGGGTCGTGTTAGAATAGTTACAGTGACAGCTAAACAAGCTGCACTGCAATCTCCGCTTCAGTCACATTCAGGCGTCCTCTCCGCTCCTCCCCCTACCCCCAGAAAACCCCGAATTACAAGAATCTGTTACCCCCCAGCTCTGCCGGGGAAATGCCCTGGCCCGGACACATTTCGCAGCAGTTTCCCTTCACTATTTCCCCACCACCACCACCCCTGGAAAGCGGAAAGCCAGCTACTGCATTTTGCTACCGCAAACAAAGTCAACACTTGGCGATACCCATGTATTTCATCCTCCTTTTACTTGTTTTCGGCATTC
>NW_010562252.1:0-245 GCF_000687285.1 Phaethon lepturus | reverse complement strand
GGCCAGCCACGCCAGGCACCCTCGGATACAGGTGCGGGGGCAGATACCCTCTATGAGCCTAAAAGCCTCCTTCTCCTCGTATATAAAACCACTTACAAACCCTTCTCATGCTCGGCAGCGTCACCAAAGTCCAACCTTTAACTAATAGGTCCTAATCCAAACAGTTCGGGCAAGGTGAAATGTTGTTTAGACTGGCGGGGTGTCGGTAGCCTGGCCGGGGGGACGCGGGCGGGTCCTCCCCAGCC
>NW_010562251.1:393-675 GCF_000687285.1 Phaethon lepturus | reverse complement strand
CTTACAGTACTTCTTCATGTTGATCTTCAGTTTCCCCTTGGAGGCTTTGCAGTATGAGTCACAATCTGCGCAGGAGAGAGGGGGAGGGCAAGAAAACATTAACAAAACAAATTAGCCTTAAAATGAATAAAAGGCTGGGGGAAGGGGGGGCAGCTCAAAGCTGCAGCCTGCCGTGAATAAGCAGCGTGCCTGTGATATCCATCTGCCAGGCCCCGACTGGGTCGTCTAAGGGGGCATTCAGAAAAACCTTCCTTTCTAAAGAAAGCTCTTCACAAAGGAAAC
>NW_010562251.1:0-267 GCF_000687285.1 Phaethon lepturus | reverse complement strand
AATTCCCCCTGTTCTCCAGCCCCCAACTGGAGCCTGCCCGGAGCCCACAGAGGCCCCATTGTCACCCCTAACCCGGGCCGGTGTCAGCCTTTGGCATTCATTGCCGAGAGATTCGGGCCGGGGTCACCCTCCGACAATGCGGGTCAGAGAGGAAATTAGCAGCCCATGAAGCATTAGCAAAGCCTTTTGGTGTCCACTCTACTGAAGTGTGCAAATAAAATGCCCCAGTAGGAACATTTCGTTTCTAATGGGCCCCCACTGCTGGGA
>NW_010562250.1:0-1118 GCF_000687285.1 Phaethon lepturus | reverse complement strand
CACCGTCTGCTGAAATGCGTGTACCTATCACCCTGGTTTTGGAAGAGCTAAAAACTGGTGGGATAGCAAAAGTCACGGAGGGCATTTTTTAGAAAACGGGGCTTGGGCTGGGGTTTGAGCAAGCCGTCGAGCCGCTGGCCCACACAGCACCCGGGTTTGCCCGGGAGGGTGAAATGTGCTGATGGTTCAGGCAATAAATGATGCCTAATAGAGGAGAAACTGAGTGCTCGCTGCTATCAGCTCAGTTTTTGAATTATCTGGGGAGCAAATGAATCACTCCGATAGCCAGTCAGAGCTGTCATAGATTTAGCTTTCACCAAAACTGAAACTTAATGTTTCAGTAAACTAGCGGTGGATTCTGCACATAACCCAGCTCTTAAACACAGGTTTCGGTTTTGGCTGGGTTAATATTGCCTTGAGTAGCTACTAACTCGGGACTTGAATCAGTCTCAATTTCACAACCGCAAGGGGCCAAAGTTGGCTTCGTTGGTGCTGGATGCGTGTGAAGCTGCGCGGAGGCACGCCGGCGGCGGGCAGGAGAGCCGGGAGGGTAAGGACGGCAAAAAGAGCTCTGGCTGGAGGTCACCGCCACGCGGCTTCCCCACCTCCCGCCTTATTTACCACGGTAACACGTGTCGGCGGAAATGAGCAAAAAGCAGGCGCACCGGCACCAGACCCCTGGAGCAGGCAGCAGGACAAGCCCACGGGAAGCCTCCTGTGCTGTTTTCCCACCTCCTGCTTGCATAACTCCATTCATCCCGGCTGGCCTGGCGGCGGAGCGTCCTTCCCTCACCGGAGCGGCACAGCCGTGCCGCCGGCTCAGGCAGAAAGGTGGGCTAATGAACGGCGCCTGGGCTCGCCTCAGGACGGGCACCGGGGCTCGCCCGACGAGCCGCACAGAGCTCAGGCACGACAGACGATGCCCCAGGCAAACAGCCCGGGGAGCAAAACCATCGGGGCAGCAGAGCTTAGGGGTGGAAGCTGGCCCCCGCCAGCTGCACGTGCGGGGTAAGAGCATGATCTTCCCCGGACCGCTCGGGATGAGCTCTCCTTTGAGCTCCGCAGGGCGGCTTGAGGAGACGGGCGGGAAGAGCCCGGCCTCCTGCTGTATTCAAGAA
>NW_010562249.1:272-3238 GCF_000687285.1 Phaethon lepturus | reverse complement strand
TCCGGCTGCTTAATTACATTTTGGTCGGCGGAAGAAAAGGGCCACACCCACCTTTCTCATTAGTATGAAAAAGGCATCGACAGCATCGCAGCCTCCACCGTTCCTTCTCCCACGCTTCTCTGGCGCGCCCGCTCCGGAGCCAGCCGGCTTTGGTAGGTTACCCCGCGAGCGCGGGGGCTGCGGCACCGGGCAGGGTTGCGCATTCGCAGGACGCACGTGTGCACAGAGCCGTAACGGTTGCGGACTAAGGAGCGATCGCCCCGGCCGGCCGCGGCGCGAGATGTTAATATTGCTGGGGAAGGCGAAAACGTAATCGAAACCGTTTATTTGGGGGACATGTGGGACTGAACGAGGCGATAGTTTCTGAGCAGCAAGTAGCTGTAACTCGCTTGTCCTGCTCTTACAGAATTTTAATTTGCTCTACAAATGTGGTTAGTTGGAGAACATGTAAACACCAAGAACTGTACAGGGTGATCCATTAAACATTAACTTATCATAGACTTAAAAAAAACCCCACTCTTACGATATTAAAAACATAAGGGGAAAGCGATGCCAGGCTAGTGAATGAAGCCAGCTGACTGCTGAGAAGAGGCGATGGTTTTGCTCCATAGCTTTGCCGTTTTCAGTAATCTGACTCACCGAGATATTTTTAGACACAGTAACAACTTCCATTGTCAAGCAATTTTTCACTTGAATTTTCCTCAAATTGTGCTGTCACCTTGGCCCCCCAATTCCTTTCTTCAGCGAGGCAGTGCTGCCCTCCACGCCCCGAGGAGGAAGGGCAGCTGTGGAGGACTCTGATGATTCGGACCACATGGTGGAAGAAGATAGATCTCAGCACCAGGTTGGCAGGATATTTCCCTTTCTTCAAAGGTCTGCAAACCCAGTAAGCTTTTCTTTGATATCTTTCCAAACGGATTTATCAGCATTGGGGCATACATTTGTTTAGATTGTTCCTGTAGGGTGGGACTTTCAAAAGAGCAGAAGAAAGAGTGCCAAGTGCCAAATTCTCACCAAGTTCTCCATAAAGATTTCCTTTGCTTTCCTTAGAAAATCCTAGCTGTGCTCCCCATCGCTCTGCGCATCCCTGCTGGGAAGGTGCGCGTGGTACCCTCACAATGTGGGCACAAGGGATACAGGAAAGATTGTGACATTTCAAAAAACAGGCGGAGGAAGAACTGGCTCTAGGCAGAGGAAATGCAGGAAAGCGCGGAGGTTGGGAAGGAAACAAAGAGAGAAATGGAGACCAAATTCCCTAGACCCATCCTCCTCCTTTTTCTTTTCTTTTATCCTTCCTCTCTGTTGACTATTTCTCTCAGGTTTTCCCTGACGTGTCTGAGTTAAAGAAGAGGTGAGCGTACACTGTGTACCGAGAGCATGAGCAGAACTTGGGCCCCACAGTCAACTTCTGCTCGTGCTCCGGGCTTGAGACGCCTTGGAACAGATGCAGATGACCTGGCGGCGCCAGGCGTTAGTCCGGTCCTCCTCTGGGCTCCGAAAGAAAAGGCAGAGGCTGCTGCCCCAGGACGGGGGCCATAGGGAAGTCGGAGGTTTGGCAGCTGGCCATCTCACACGCTTTTCATAAAGCACTAGCCAAGACCTCACTAATTTTAATTCTGAGGAGAAGTAAGCAAGGGATCTATAGGGAGCTGTGTAGAAACATTCAGGCTGGTAGCTACCGAATAACAAACGCGCTGATGGCCAAGCAAGGACTGCCAGAGCTATTTGTTCTCCTGCTCTGGGGACAGGGCCTGATGAGGGCTGTTCGGAGAGGATGTCAGGAAAGGAATTTTTATTTTATGAGTGAGGAGATACGGAGGCTATTTCTGATCTGTGATAGGTGCGTTAATGATTTGTGAGCTACAGCAGGGTTTGTGGGTCCTCTGGTTCGTTTGCAGACTAGAAGATCTTTCCAAGTTCTCCAGTACCATATTTGCAGTCATGTAGCTGGCTGTTTTCGTAAAACAGTAAGTACCTAGAGATTGCTGAGAGCCACGATGTGTCTTAAATCTAGTTCATCCTTACTGCCTTTTGGTTTCCAGAGGGAATTTAAGATGCTGCCCCCAAACCCCCACGGCTCGGTCTTGGCAGGGAAAAGTGGTTCTGTTAAGGTTGGTCTTACATCACGAGCTAAGTAAGCCTCAGCTCATCCCTTCTCATCCCACGAGGATCCGAGGATTAGACGCCGGCTCCCTAATTCAGTGAGCTCAGGCATAGACCTGCCGCGTGAGCTGCGCCTGGCGCTCCGGAGGAGGGCGAGGGCAGCGGGGTGCTGGGGCGGGGAGGGCGCAGGGGCCCTGGGGTCCGCGTCACTCCACAGGGGAGAGCCTGGAGGGGGCTTGTGGAGACACTCCCCCGTTTGTCACTGGGGTGCTGGACCGGGCCAGCGTCCGGCCCGGGAGGTCCTCGGATCTCAGCACAGGAACTGGGTTTTGAAAGAGGCTTGGTTAAGCTCTCCTGCCTGTAAGCTTTGGGAAATCGGGGCTACCCTTTGATTTATTTCAAACATGCAGCTACCAAGAATAAGATAGGGACCTTCCTGATGTGTTTTGGACATCTAGTAAGACACACAAATCCGCAAAAGTCCTTTGCCGTGCGCAATCACATCAGCATGGCAAATATATCTGAACGTGGCTCTCCGGCACTAGCCTCCAGATGACACGTAACGTGGTCGTGGTTTGATGGTCTTCACTCAAAATGTTGGCTAAAATACCTTTATCTTTAGATTTATTTTTAGAGTATATGGTTGAAAGATTTCAGCTCTGGGCAGTCCTTCCTGTGGCTTTTAGCAGCGACACTTGCAGTTGTGTTTCACGTAATTAAACAGCCAACAATACTTAATGAAGAAATAAATAACATCAATAAAGTAGTAAATAATTATATGCAGGCAAACACCAAAGACATTATCCATCGGGCAACAGCTGTGAGCATTAGTTTTGATTAATCAATAATGTTGTACAATAGGA
>NW_010562249.1:0-255 GCF_000687285.1 Phaethon lepturus | reverse complement strand
TAGGACCAGGAATGCTGGCCAGGCCTCTGGGGGAATCACCTACGCTTCCTAAGCAGCAAGCTTTGTTATTTTAAGCAGAACTTTCCGCAGAATCCGTAATTAAATGTAACAGCCAGGAGCTCCCCCATCAGCAAACGCCCCACTTGGCGGAGCGCGCCGAGCGGCAGGAGTTTAAGCGAGACCGATTTAAGGCCTCGTCTGTAGCTCGTGAGGTTTGCCGAGGCGCCTGTGCCGGCGGGGCTCAGGGGTGCCGCG
>NW_010562248.1:7212-9256 GCF_000687285.1 Phaethon lepturus | reverse complement strand
GAGGGAGCACTCGATCCCCTTATCCAGATTATTGATGAAGATGTTAAACAGAACTGGGCCCAATACGAAGCCCTGGGGAACACCACTTGTGACCAGAAATAAAATAACATTATGGCCAGGATTTTAAATATAGACACTCGGCACAGACCTCTGCCTTCAAATCTATGAATATAAGTGAAACAGCCTCTTTTTCTTAAGAAGTCAGTATTCAAAACAATCAACCCCAAACACAGCTGCTGGCAGTCATTCAGCATTTTTTCATACCTATTTATTTATTAGCCTAAATAAAAATGTCACAGCCTAATATTAATCTCCTGATTATTGAAAGTCTCGGCTTGCGTCTGTTTCATTTCATTTCCATCCCAACAAAGAACTAAATCAGTCTGACAATTCAAGTCTTTCTGATCATTTCAGAACTGGGAGACTATCCAATAACAGGGGAAAACAGTTTGAAAGGCAACCCGCACATGGGATCACATGTAGGAAACTCCTGTCAGCTCCAGAAGAGGTCAAGTCTGTGCACGTTCAGGTAGGGGGAAATACAGCAGTGGTTTTATTTTCAAAAGGCAGGCAGTGAGGAAGGAGAGACTCCTTCTGAACTTCCACAAAACTTAGAAAAACATTTTGGTTTTTTGCAGGAGTCAGCTGAATTGCGACTGGTGCCAAAGGGAACCAGCTTTAAAACTGAGTAACAACTTGATGCCTTACTCATATGCAACAGAGCTCGAGCATAGAATCAGACAGGAGACCAAATGCCAACTGGAAGCAGGACCTGAACCAAAACATTGCTGGAATTCATTCGCTGATCATTACAGCCCAGGCACCTCTGCTAAACTGCCAAGTGTTCATTGTCTGAAACAGTCCAGACTGCACAAGTCATTAGATGAAGTTGTGTTTATAATATCTTCTTGGAAAAATCAGAAGCTCTGTCCCAGACACAGGAAGATATTTATCCTATTATAGGAGAGAAAGTGGCATATCACACAAGGAAAGGAGAAAATTATCTTTATTCTCTTTAGAATTAGTTGTTTCCCTTATTTTATCTTTCCATCATCATTTCCTTTCTGGTATTTCTACAACTATTTTTAGTAAAAATGGCCTTAAGGAACTTCATTTCACCTACTCATATTCATTGATGTGCTAAGGAGCTTACTGCCTGTATTCCCACCCTAAATCTCAGCTCCGCGTCCTTTTCTTCTGCAACAACTCTTCAGGCAGAAGCAGCGCTTGCTGTAGCTGCTCTGGAGTCCCCAGTCCATACTTGCTACTTTGCTACCCAGGTGCTGCCAAGAAGAAAAGACCATGACTGAGATCTACTTTGATCCAGATAAAATCTGGATCAAATCAGCTCATGGGTTCAGCAATTACAGTTAGACAGTGTGATTACAAAGCCTTTTCCTCTTTAGAAACCAAGTTAACAAATTACATGGAAGACTTTAAAAACCAAAAATAACCTAAGGTCTCAGAAAATCTTCTGGGATAATGAGGCAGCCTGTAGCTAACTCCCAAGAAACGTGTGGAAGAAGAAGATGTAAGAACCTGACATAAAGGTGACGGCATGCTGGATCTACAAATATTTAGGCGATTTAGGATATTTTCTGTGAAAGTGGGCCTGGTGTGAGGGGGTTTGGGGATGCTATACCCAAAAGGCTGCTTATGCTTCAGCCATAACAGTAATCCTGTGTGAAGAGAAATGCAGAGCCTGCTGCTTTCAGGTGCCTGCAAGGTACGGGTCAGAGGTAGCCCTGCCTGAGCACTGAACCCGCTATAATAAGCTGCTGGCAGCACTGTCCTAGGGCACGGTACATCACCCCATAAAGCCAGGTGTACCTAACTGGGAGGATCTTACAGAGTACCTCTCCCCCCATCCCTCCCACGTTTGCAACCGTGCCCCTTCCTCCAGCAGGATTTGGCACATGAAAGGCCCAAACTAACTCAAATCATCAAACAGGGGCCAGAAAGAACAATTTTCTTCCCTTTGCAGAGCTACCCAAGCAGCAAGCAAAGCCACCTGGCCCCGTTCCAGTTCCTGCTCCTGGACGGA
>NW_010562248.1:0-7181 GCF_000687285.1 Phaethon lepturus | reverse complement strand
CCCTACTCCTTTCATGTGCACACAGTAGCCAGAATTTGTCACCTTGCAGGCATGTAATAGTTACCCATTCTCACGACACCTTTCTATGAATGTTTTTTATTTGTCCTTCTGCAATCCAATAGATCTATAAAATATGGTCAAAGCCAGGGGGTTCTTCAGAGGTTTTCTCTGAAAGACAACAAAAAAAAATAAAGCGATGAGTTATGGTTATTAAAATAAGATGTAGTACTGCCTTGCAGACAATCTCTGGCTTTGTTATTTCAGGCACTCAGCCAAGAGAGAGGCAAAGCAATGAGCAAAACTGTAGAGTGCAAAGTCTAATTTGAAGAATAATTATTATCATTATATTGCAAGACCACATTCCCTCACTGGGACCTGCATGAGAAATTTCATCCTTCGACAGACATTTGGCAGTCAGGCTCAGAAGACAAGGACCTGTAAGACTCTTGCAAAAGTTACCAGTCGCAAAAGAGTCAGAGTGGTAGGAGGAAGACCTCTGGATTTCACACAGTGTGTGGAGGACACTGAGGACCGCCCTGTCTCCAAGAAGCAGTCAGTGTGACAAATGAGAGCTGTCATTGGAGCAGGGAAGAAGTGGAGGGTGTTCACGGAGATCATGATGTTCCATATCCTGCATTCAGGAAAGCATGGCAAAATTCTCACTACCATCAACATAAACCTGTAGCCTCATCCTGATAAACATCCCCCTGCTTTTGTGTTTGGGAAGGGGAAGGTCTGCAAAACCAACTATACCACATTTCTGCAAGGTGTCTGGGTCCAGGCCGGGCAAGTAGCCATGTGCCACCACCCTCCGTCCTGGGCAACACCATGCTGTCAGAGGACAATCCCCAGAGTGATACCCAAAGCCAACATTGAGCACTTGGGCAGCTCCTCTAGGGCTGGGGGTACCCGGGCATGTCAGAGGGCATCTTCAGAAGCCTGAACACTTACCAGTGTAGAGAGCGGCCTGAAGTTAGCTGATAGGAGGTATTAAGTATAGGGTGATGCCTGAATCCCCTCCAAGCCTGTGAGGAGCCATTTCGAAAACCTTAAGCATCACGGGCGTTACTTCCAAAGTTGTGTTATAAGCAGTAGAAGTTGGCTGTGGGGTGCATTTGGAAATCCTGCCTGTCGTAGGCACTCTCTGTGTTTAAAGCAGCCCTAAGTGGTGGAGACATTTAGGTGAGTCTTGCAACCAGCATGTTTGCAGAGTGCACTGAGCACCCTTGTCCACATCACAGGATTAATTTAATTTGAATTTAACTACCCTCAAAACAGGAATACCAGCCCTTGTGCACAGAGGACTCCTGACATCATTTTAAAGTCTGACAAAAGTAATACCCAAAGAAAACAAGAGGGCAACCACACAATGCAATGCAGTACAACTCTCTCAGGACAGAGTAAGCAACTCATCTGTATCAACAGCTGATAGGAAAAAAGATCATGATGGCCACAGACATCTGAAGTTACCAGGAGCCACAACAAAAGCACAATAATGGTAATAATTAGCTGTTAATAATAATGATGATAATAATAATTTTTAAAATTATATCTTTAAATGACAAGAGCCACAGCAGGAGTGTGTCCAAATTCACATTTAAAACTGATCAGGTAGGACCCACGTTTTAAATAAAAGCACTGCCACAAGCCTCGTCAGAGTTGCCACACTGAACCCAGCTCAGGCACGTGGAAGGGAAGCGTCTGGTAAGTGGGTTGTTTTGGGGAAGGCTTCAGCTTTGTAGAAGTGTCCATGAGCTTTGACATATCCTTGACACATGTCTACACATCCTCAAAGCACCTGGGCAGAGCCAAACATATGGCTCTGAAATCTCCCCGTGACCTCATTATCCGAGGGTCACTGGCTGGGGCAGCTCTCGCAGCTCCCGTCTACCCAGGGAGATTTTAACCCATGACTGCTCACGTGGGCCGAAATACTGGAGACAAAGGATTCCTCTCAGGCGTTTAATTGAAAGCAGGCAGAAGCTTTGAGATTTTGCGCTTGTTCTGAATGAAGTGGTATGAATGAGTGAAGCCAAAAACTTGCTATATAGCTGTTCCACCACAAACGGTGGGAGAGCAAGTCTTGCCGCATGACTGCCTGAGCAGTAAGCCAGTGGGACTCCTGCACTTCACTCCGTATGGCCATTTGATCTTTGGCCTTAAATCTCCCAAAGCCATTTGTTATCAGCAGCTGAGAGAGGACAGAGTAGCACGCTTATGAGAAACCACAAAACGCAGCAGCTCCCTTCACAGGTCCAAGAGGCAAGGGTGCACCTTGGGGAGCTGACAACCGATAAGCACCAGGCGGGGAGGCAGGAGAGCAACCCCCCCGTGCTCAACACCTCTGCTGAGAGCTGCTTGCAGAGCTCGTGGAGGCAGGGACACAAATAGCTGTGTCCAACTGCAGCAAAAGCTGCAAGCCACCAGGGTTTGTGTTAGCACATCAGTACTGGGGCAGAGACCATATGGGCACAGGAGGCCAAACCACAGCTGCCAAGGAGATGTCTGGCAGTCACCAGCAACCTGCTTCAATGGAGGAACCTGCAGAAAGGCTGGATGAAACAGAAACCAAAGCCACTAAATCACATACTGTCGTTTCCCTTGGGTGGTAAGGGCGAGTTCTTGCCTTCCTGTAAGCAGCAGAACAGCCCACTGGCCAGCTCTCACTTCCAGCACCCCATGTTCAGTCCTCCCTCTTCCCCACAGCAGCTGTAGTATTTGATTACTTGCAAAAATAGTATAGGGAATATGTAAGAATCCAAAGAAAAACCACTGCAACGGTCCTCTTCATGGGTTAATTTAGCCCCTCAATTTCAGTAGTTTCCCTAAAGCTGAGCTTTAGAGAGTAAGTCTCCTCTTTTCCAGCCCTTCTACATCTGAAATTGGCATGATGTCTTCCAGTTCAACATTGTTGTCCCCTGAACTTGCTGCCATCTGTAAAGGGAACGATGCTGGGATTCATGGCAAAGAAGAGTCTGTGGAAGAGTGAGGCTGCTCCAGACCACCAGAGAGGTGGTCCCTGGCAGGTGGGGTAGGGCAGCAGCGGGCAGGGCAGGTCGTCCCCCGATTTTGCGAAGCATCGTTCAGCAGTGGGTCTGAGCAGTGGGAGGGCGTAGTAAGAAGGGTTTACATGAGCTCAAAAAGGGATTGGAAATTCATTAAATAAAAGTCCATAAGAGCTATTAACAGCAAATATGCAGCTCTGGGTCACAGGCTGCTGGAGGTTAGGAAAGTATTCGAGGGGGAATTTGATATAGGAGGCTGAGGGGAGACCTTGTCGCTCTCTACAACTACCTGAAAGGGGGTTGTGGCGAGGTGGGTGTTGGTGTCTTCTCCCAAGTAACTAGCAATAGGACAAGAGGAAATGGCCTCAAGTTGCACCAGATGAGGTTTAGATTGGATTTTAGGAAAAATTTCTTTACGGAGAGAGTGGTCAAACATTGGAACAGGCTGCCCAGGGAGGTGGTGGAGTCACCATCACTGGAGATGTTCAAAAAACATGTAGATGTGGCACTTTGGGACATGGTTTAGTGGGCATGGTGGTGTTGTGTTGATAGTTGGACTTGATGATCTTAGAGGTCTTTTCCAACCTTAATGATTCTGTGATTCTGTGATATACTTTTTCTCCCCTTACAATTTTTCCCAGACATTTGCTTTGGCCGCTATTGTTTCAAATCAGATACTGCACTAAGTGAACGTTTGGCGTGACCCCTCAAAGGCTGCCCTCCGGCTTGTAAAGGTTCTTGGAGAAGCAGAACAAACATCGCTGCCTTAACGTAACATTCAAACACTCACCTGCATAATTTCTCTTGCTGAGAAACCCTGAAGACTTTGGTACAAACCAGCTAGTTTGTTTAGAAGCAGTGAAGACGGTAACTCCAGAGAGCACTGTGCCAGGGCGGGCCCAGGGCAAGAGGGAGAAACACGGGATGAGCAGGATCTCGCAGGCAACGGCTGGAAGAAGCTGTGCTCTGCCTGCCGGCCGGTTTTATTAGCTCTCCTGGCATAAACAGCAACTGCTGCCAAAGGCAGAACATTTACAAAACGTAGTTGTCCTTGAGCAGATACAAGCATGACGCTGACACGCTGCATTATGCTGCATAGAGTCACTTAAAAGATGTTTCCCCATCGTGGCAGAGTCACTGCACAGGGCCTGAGGAAGTGCTTTAAATAAAACCTGAGAAGTGCTTTAAATAAAAAAAAAGGGGCAAGGAAAGGAAAAAACTAAAGCTGTCAGTGTACCTAACAATATTCTGCAAAATGTTCTTCTGTACTTCTAGAAGGAAGAAGATAATGCTGCAGGGAGTGGAGGACAGTGCTGCTACCATATCCTGGGCTGACATGGCACCAGCCCAAGAGGACGTAGTTACAATCTTCCAGAAAATTGCCCAAGTTACTGTATGTCTGCTATACCCTGCGAGTGAATTCCTCTCAAAAGTTACAAAGAGTTTTGCTATTAACCTCAGCTGGGCCAAGGTTTCACCCAATATTTTGATTATGAAGCTCTCCTTTATTGCACTCTTCTGGATATAACATTACTTTATCTTGGCTTCTGGGCCCCACAAAATCCCATTATAATTAATCTTACTTCTACAATAACTCTGGCTCAAAGGATGCTGTCATAATGACCATGAATATAATTGCCTCACCATGCTGCAAGCTGTAGTAAATCATCAGCCACCATACAAAAGATCAAAGTAGGCTAATTAAACTGTATCCTTAGCTGTCTGCTGCAGACATTTCAAACTGCTTTGGCTCCCAGCTGGAAATCAGTGTTTCACAAGAGCTAAAGCAACTCTGAACAAAGACCAAGAAAAATATATACTTGTACTTAAACAGCTGTTTTGTCTGTCAAACTGTAATAAATGTTGAAAAGACAACTGGTAGATAATGAATAATACCGTCAAAAGCATCCATAAGAATCATCAGACTAGTGAAAAACAGGCAAGAATGTACATAAGGTATTAAATGGTCTTAACTTTAGTCGTGTAGAAACAGCATACCTTGATTTTCTTAATTAGAAAAGTATAAAAAGTAGAAGCACTTGGCAAACCTCTCTGGGTTATCCACAAATATCACTAGTTTTCCAGTGAAGTAATGATACTGTTTGCTAAGGGCATTTATTAACTTTAGAACAACTGGAATGATTTTAAGGAGCTGATCCTTGATACCCTCCACCTGGAGTTAGAAGTCAGATTAACTTAAATTTAAATTTAACAGATTAAATTTAATTTAACAGATTAAACTTAGCTTAACTTATCCTTCCCTCCTAAAGACTTCCTAAATCAACAAAACTTTGCAGCGTGAGGCATGAATTAAGAACAGGTAGATTAATATTTTTAACTAATACACAAAGAGACTTGGATTTAAACAGTGAGTTACCTGGGTGACATCATAAAATTTATTCCACGTCAATGCAAAACATCTGATGTTTCTGGGGAATTAAAATCAGGCACGAAAATGCTCTTTGGGCTTTTCCGTGTTGAACTGAAGCGCGGCGGCCACCGCAAATCGCGGTGGGTTGGTGCTGGGCTGTTTCCTACAAAGTATTTACGTGAGCGTTTCCGCATGGTACCCGTGACTGATGCAGATGAAGCCGCTCTGCCTGACTCTGCCGGTGTTCGCTATAAACCTCGTAAGGCCCGTGGGGCTCTAGGAACTGCCGTCATTCTGCATTTCCCCATGCAGGGATGAAGCTGTTCGCTGCCTCAGTACTGCGGAAAGAACCGTTGCTGAGGTGTGATGGGAATAATCTTTTACACAGGCTCCTGTTCAGCCCCAGAAAGGGCTGTGCTGCTTTCCCCGTTATTATAAGTGTAAGAAAAGCCCCTGTTTTGAATGGTGACCTAAAAATGGAGCTAGGGAAAAAAGAGGAAAATACATACTTCGGAGAAAGTAGCTAAAAAATTAAATAATTTGGCGAAGAATGAAATATTTTGTTTACAACAGTAGCCTTGATGAAGCTGAGGCTCCTCGTCTCATGAATTTCTTTTAATGCCAGAGTTTCCTACATGCACAACAGCCTCCATCACGCACAGCAACCCTCTTCCTTCCCCTCCCCTTCAGATTCAGGGAGGCGATGCCTTACGGGACTCCGACCTTGCGGAGAGCCCAGCTCACAAAGAAAGGAAAAACTGTGCGTTTCAGCTACGAAATCTGACAAGACATCAAAACAGCATTGCAAAAACAATGTATTTCTGGGTTTGGCAATAACCCAAAGTACTTTTTTTTTTTTTCCCCAGGAAGTGGAATTTATGAAAAAAGCTGTTTTCTGGGGAACACAACGTTAAAAATTTCTGTCAAAAAATATTTCCATTCTGAAGAGGTTGGCCAGAAAATTTCTCCTGAGGTGCACCTAAAAACATTTAGCTGCCAAAAATTCAACATAAACCTCATCTTCTCTTCAGGATATAATGTATTTACTCTAAAAATTCTAGAGGAAGGATTCTTCTGTTTAATTTCATAAGACATCAGCAAAACCGATTTTGGCAAGTAGATTTATTTTTATTTTACTTATGCCAGCGAAAGATTGTTTTTTGTGTTGAGAGTCAGCAGGATTCAAAATCTGCCAAAGACTTCTGCTACCCTACAGCTCCATTTCCATGCCATAGGCAGAATCAGAAACCCCAGGGAGAAGTTGCTGCCACCAGTTGATCTCAATTCTCTTCAGAGCTTCACCTTTGCCTCTCATAGTCATGCGCTTGTGCAGACGCCTGTGTGACAAGTACAACATCTACACAGAAAGTAGGATATGAAGGAGGAAGGAATGAAGGACATTGCATGAAAGGAGTGAAGCACATCGCATGCAGATGGGTTTTGTAGGTGATCTCTGGTATCGAACATGGCAATATATCACAGGAGAAGCAAAAACGGAAAAAAAAAGATGTTACCATTGTAACCACAACTATTTCCCACAGCAGTAGGAAAATTGAAGTCTAAAGGTAAATAATATTTTGGGATTTTTTTTTCTTTTTTGGTTGGGCAATTAAGCCCACACAAATATCTCAGTGTGGGTCAGCCTAAATATTGTTTATTATTAATAGAAAAAAATTAATTGGAAAAGTGAGTATTGGATAAAAATGAAAAGTATTCTTCAGTACAAAATAGAGCGTTGCTTCACTGTAAGGTTATTTCACTTTTTTATTAACCCTTTTCTATATACATTTTTATATCTATAAAAA
>NW_010562247.1:0-1252 GCF_000687285.1 Phaethon lepturus | reverse complement strand
CCTCAAGCCAGGGACACCCTGTGCTTGAAGCCGCAGGTTTGCGTGCCGAGAGCCTCAGTGGGTGCCTCCTTTCCTCCCTGAGACAGGACAGCCCCAACCCTTGGGCACCGCGTTACACGTCTGCAGGGAACGCTGCCCTTCAGCTCACCGGCAAAGCCTGACCCGGCCACGTGCATCCCTGAGCCTTCACAGGGTGTGCCGGCACGCGGCACCCCGCGTACCGGCACGCAGACACGGAGCTCCCACGGGGCCCTGGGTACACGGTCAGGTTGGC
Source organism: Phaethon lepturus (assembly GCF_000687285.1). Classification (NCBI taxonomy): domain Eukaryota; kingdom Metazoa; phylum Chordata; class Aves; order Phaethontiformes; family Phaethontidae; genus Phaethon; species Phaethon lepturus. The sequence goes on along the minus strand of NW_010562247.1, from coordinate 978 downwards.
TCTGGGTGCTGGGCTCGCTCTCCCTTCGCTGTAGATACAGCTCAGCAAAGTGCACAGCGCTTGCTGGGAACTATCAAATAAAACCCCCAAAAAACTGCTGCTTTGCAGGATTTTGCAGACCTTGGGTTTCCTAAATGAAAGAGCTTCTGCATAAAAAATTATAACGGCGCGCGCACACACACAAAACCATTTCTGGATGGATGCTTGTTCTCAAATACTTTTTTTAACCTATAAGATATTCTCTGCGTATTTCCTTTTTTCAAAAAAGAAACGAAGTTGACATGTTAAGTTGTCAGTTTCTATATAAAGCAGCTTAGTAAAACACAATACCGACACAGAGCGCTGCTTTTTTTCTGTCCCGCTTCTGGGGCTCTGTTAGTGCAACGCAGTGAGAGTATAACCAGATGCAAAGCTGCTCAATAAGATGCAATACAGTAATGCATGCCGTGGGATACTTTAATTATACTTGTTATCAGATTGAATTGAAAGCTGTCATGACGTCGGACTCGATAGACTTTAGCTGGCTCTTTTGTAGCCCGCAAATTCCAAAAAGGTAGCTAGAGGCTGCGCAGGTACCTCGGTCCAGAGCGCGGGAGGGAGCGGCTTCCCTGGTATCATCCCTGGGGTTACACACTGGAGAAAACGCATTCCCTGCCCGAGTCCTGCTAAGCATTTTTGAATGCTGATATCACACATCCAGGGCCAGGTTTAAAGGAGCACCGGGAAGGGAATTCAGATCAAGAGGAACGAAGTGACCTGGGACGGCTAATCTCACATGCACCGCTGGCTGGCGCAGGCAATGGCAGCGATTGTGTGGGGCTGCATTGCAGGAGGAGAAAAGGAAAAGAGGGATTGAAGGCACTGCTGGAAACCAGACAATTCTCCATTGTCCGTGCGGGGCCATGGGCTCACCCCCGCGTGCACGGCAAGTTCCTCTGGGCAAAGGCCCTTTGCGCAGCCCCGAGGGAGGGAGCAAAG
>NW_010562246.1:0-6134 GCF_000687285.1 Phaethon lepturus | reverse complement strand
CGGAGCCCACGGCCGAGCCCGCGCTCTGATCTCTCCGTGGCAGATTCGCAGTTTATTTTCAATAATATCACAGCCCGTCTGGTCTGAATCGAAGAGGTTCCAAACTTCTTTTCTTTCCAAGGCTGGACACATCCTGCATGCTAATTTAGGAGGCAATTGAGGGGGAGGGTACGTTAGGAAAATGCACATAGCCATTAAGCCAGGGAGACTAAAGCATCCTGCCTGGATCAGCACTGCTGGATACTGTCTAGAGCATCGCCAGCTGCTCTCAGATACCTATAGCGGAGCTCTTTTATGCAAACACCTCCAGTAACAGCTTTTGTGGATCTGACAGACAGAGTGGTTAAAAATTAGGCATTCAGTGGGTATCCAGTGGAGAGACATTGTACAGCACATCTGAAGAGGGGAGTCACACTTGGAAAGGAAATTCTGAATCGTCTGAAAGGGAAAGGCTGCTCAGGCGGGCGGGACAGATCCCAACGGCAGATCAAGCCGTGCTGTGAGTGTTGCCCATACGGTCCCTCCCCATCTTCCCAGGGATCCCAGCTCCCATGAACGCGCATCCACAGGCGGAAGACAGTCGCATCCCAAAAGAAGCGAATGAGGCAGATATTCACTGCAAATGGGAGGATGGAGGGACTACAGTGTTTTCCCCATCAACTCTCAAAATTCCCTACAGAACCTTTTCTGTCTTTTTTTTCTTTTAAATCACCAGCTCACTCGGGGCTCTCTCAAGGTAGTGTAGCTGTTTAATGTATTTTATTTTCCCCAGGATTGCTCGGTCTCAGTGTGAAAAGTGTCAGTTATTTTGGGAAACCTGAAATCAAGTGGGCGAGCGGAGGAATTATTCATGAGGACACCATCAGGAGAAAGGTTACCTCCTTCACCCTGACGGCAGCCCGATGGCTCAGCCGTTGTTTCAGGCTCAAAATGAAGAGGCGAAAGTTTCTGTCCCCTCAAACCTGGATGAAGCATTAGGAGCCAAAATTATAGGGAAACGCACAGCTGGTCCATCACTGGAGCAGCAAGGGGAACTATGGCAACACTTGAGGCTCCTTCCAGCTCCGCGTATCTAAGTCTCAGTAAAAATCAAGCACGCGTTGCAATATCCATTAGGTCTGAGTATCCACAAGGGCATAAAGCTGGTGCTTGCTTAGTCTGCAGGGCTGTGTCCTGCTTTAAACGCCTGCCCTCCCTTCCCAGAGCAGGCACCCTCTGATTTCACCCTGGGAATTGAGGTTTCCCTCTTGCTGATGGGATGGAGAACGTGGCTTAAAGCAATTCTTGTCTTTTAAAGCTTCGCTTAGATGGAATGTTATTTTTCTGCTTGGAGGAACCAACTTGGTCTGCACCTGCCCGTGAAAATGGCATGCATTACAGATAAACCTTAAAATGAAAGATGCTGAGTTTGACATGCACAGGACAGATATAAGAGCTTTATTACACAACTTCTCTTTCCAAGGCCTTTAAGAAAACAGTCCTTTAGCAGCACTGACTCACCCCAGCTCCGTCCATGCACAAAAGCTACACTAATAGCCATTAAACCATCATTTTTGGCTTGCAGCACTGACAAGCCAGAGGGTTTGGCTCGATCCATGATAGCGAGGTCAATGAACGGCAGAGAAGTCACCTACCCCATAGAGACTGCTGGCTGTAGAGGGGTCACTGGAGTGAACGAAACATTTTCCGAGGGATTTTTTTTTTTTTTTTTTAAAAAGCTAAAATCTTGGAGCTGCTGGGGCAGTCCTTACTTCAGTAATGATTTCTGATACTCACTGCATTTTCTTTTGAAATACCTTGTTGCTGTAGGGAATACCAGATGCTCTGGCTTTGCTGCTATTGCCTAGGGACAGCCTTCAGATATTTTATTTGATTTTTCTACTTCTTCTATCATCAAATCAGAATATCTTATCCAAACTTTCATGGACTCCTGTGGGCTTTTTAAAAAAAAAAAAAAAAAAAAAAACTTTTGCTAAGGGGAACCGCACTGTTCCTGCCCAGGGCAGGAAGCAAATAAACAGGATGGAATGCTGACAAATTTGGGACTGCCATTTGGGTTACTGCAAAATACAGATTTAAATAATGTACGTTTTTAATATATATATCTATACAATAATATACATAATATACAAAATATTTCATATTTTATATGTATAAATATATCAAGAGTTTATATACACACACAAACTTCTCAAAAAACTAAAATCTCCCCCAGTGATGCTGTTTTCAGCCCTGTTTTAACTGAAGGCTAGTCAAACACAAATGCATGTGTAGAAACAAACTTTGACAGAGCAGCTAAAGGGCCTTCTAGGGAAGCAGAGCTGCTTAATCCCAGCAAACTAAATTTGGAAGCGAGGTGATAGAAAATGCATCTTCATGTGCAAGTTTCTTTCTTATTCTCATTTACACTCCTGTTATAAGTAAGGCTGTTCTGAGAAAAAAAATAAAGTGGTTATGTTGAAATGTTGGATGGCAAAGCCATCACCTTTGTCACTGTTTGGATTAAAACGCATCTTTCCCCGTCCACACATTTAAACAAATATTTGCAAGGAGTTTTGTTCATTTTTAAATACTTGCCCTATTCCAGGCAGAATCCACAGACCACACAGAGCATCATAAAATGCCACTTGTTTGCTCCCTTACAAAAAAGGGAGCAGAAACACGCATATGACCAAAGGAGATCTGCGTAAGCGCGGGACTTCAGGCGTACAGGCAAGATTTACGCTCTCAGATGCGAGCATCAAACCAAGATGCCTATATCCATTTTCATACCTTGCACCAAACCGCTACCCAAAGAGCCTGTAACAGTATGATCCCGAACCCGAGTTTCAAGTAAAGCTGAGCCTAGGTTTCACACCTGGGACTAGTGTCAAAAACATCACCCCAGTCTGGCTACCTCTGTCACAATTCATCTCAGCAATGATTAAAAACTGATTTTTGCCAACCAGGGTGCAAATCTTTCTTTTGTAAAGCAGAAGACATCACCACAATCAGTGTTAAGAAGCGTGATTTAGTTTTGGATTAAACAAAGCTAAAAGACTGACCTTCTGTCTGTCACCAAGATCTTGGTTGTCTTTGGTATTAAATTCACAGGCAGCAGCTTCCATGTCCTAAAAAAAAAAAAAAAAAATTGAATTTGTGTTATTCCTAAATTTTAGACCCATGTGTGTTACAACAGTATCTACACAACACAGTGCACAGAAAGACAGCTTTAACTTTGTGCTTAGCATTTCTAGTAGTTTAAGTGCAGGAGGGAACCAGAAATGAAGAAATAAAACTTTCCAGTTTCTCAGCATTGATATGGATACACAGGAAAAGACAGCCAACCCGTTCTTGGGGGACAAAGTGGTTGGAAACACGCAGAAAAAGCCTTAAAAAAAATAAAAGAAGAAAATTCTTTTCCTGTCTAAATTTTCTCTTTAAAAAAGTCTGAAAAATTTTGAGATATCTGCCACCTTCCGTAGCAATTTTTCTAAAGCTTCCAAAATCTGACATTTCATCAAAACTTGAGCAACCACTAACAGCTAAGGGTGCTCTGCAGTTCTGCAGCCTCTATTCCCCCACAAGCTTCCCCCTCGCCCTACCCATTGCCCCCGTGGTGCCAATCTCTCTCTTTCAGAGAGATGCAAACGCAGACAGAAAGAGCTGTTTTGTCCCAAGACCCCCGGCAGGTAACGGTGGGCTCGAGAGCAGAGCCCAGAGCTGCAAAAAAGCCGCCCCCATCTCTGCTAGAAAATCCCTGAAGCTCTGCGGAAAAGGCAAAGGCGACAGCAGGAAGGCTCCAGAAAAGGCGTGGGGCATGGAGTCTGCTACAGCACTGACGTCTCCGTAAATTGTCCTCCCGGTGAAAAGCCAGTACGGTGCTAAAAACCACGGTGCTCTCCGTTGTTACTCGGAGCATGAAATAACGTCCCCGTTGAGGGCTGCGGGCTCATAAAGCGTAACGGAGAGTCAGGCACAGGGTTTCCAAAGGTACCCAAACGCTTTTCAATAAGGCTGAACTCCTAAATTATTGAGGCACTTCAGAAAGATCTCACTTCATAGAAGTAAATCCACAAGATATCAGCATCCCCATCAGTCCTTGTGGACTTTATGGTTACAGAATAAATGCCATAACAAAACATGAACTGGTAAGTTATGGGGTGATTGCTGATGCCCAAGGATAATGTCAGGAGGGTGGCCAGGCTCTCCTCACTTAATTCTTCATTTTGCCTTTGAAAATACCAACAAGCTGCTCCGGACTCAGCTTAGCTTCCTCAAAATTTGTGTAATGTTCATATTTGTTGGATACATTCCTCAGGCAGAGCAAGGAAAGCTACTAAGAGAACATGAGGCAGGCTTTCAAAAAATAACACATCTGTCAAAAATACTGTTTCTACAGCGTGCATGTATTTTCCTTCACCGTGCATGTGGATGGACATCTATTTTGTAGGCAGCCCGTGGCAGGAGGCACCCATGCACATTCAGGGTTTGTGCAGAGGAGTTCCCCTTGATCTCCTGGCAAATAAAGTTTAAAATGACAGAAGATATCCGTTGGCTGTTTATATTTGGAATATCTAACAGCGAGAGAATTACTACATGCTGACTGAGACACTGAAATACCAGACTAACACAGGAGCGACAAAAACTCTGGATTAGATGCCAGGGTGTGAGAGATGGGGCTGGCTCAGCTCTGCCTTGGCCAAAAGCTAGGAAATCCAGACCAGAAAGTCCTGTTTCACGCACACGAGAACGAGTAAAATCAGGTCTGTGCTTAAATTGTTTGGTTTTAGTTTAACTAAATTATCACCCATTCCCTTTTCAGCCTTCTGTGCTGAACTACCCAGGGCAGCAGATTAAGGGAAAGGGAACAGGCAAAGTGGAAAGTCCCCAGCGTTTGGTTCTGGAGAAGACAACGGCAAGACGGGAAAGCAGAACTAGGCAGATGCAGCTCTGAGACACAAAGCATACCAAGACAAATGCCCATTACACAGCACAGTGTTCTACTACTTTCTTAGCAACACGCGTCACTTGGATTAATTTTCTGAAAGAAAACAGACCGTCTCAACAGCAGCCTGATGGTCTCAGCAATTCGCTTTACAATTACTCACTAAACTACCTTGATTTAATTATTCAAGAAGAATCTCACTGCCACTGATAACTACTTAATTAAAAACACAACTTTAGAGCAATAAGAGAGTCACATTATATTGCATTTGAAATAGATTTCTTGCTGAAAACACGCGCAGTTCATTTTAACTGGCTTAATGTGCCAATATATTTAGAGTCCCAAGGATTTTAAGAATGGCTCAAGCCACAGTGATCATCCAGGGGCTGCAAACAACACTCATAAGCTTGTTATTGTTCGGAGCAATTCCAGTAAAATCAAATTAAGAAAAGCATCACTGCAACAGAGCTGGTCTAGAGCGTAAGCAAACTTTACGCCGAGGAAAGCCAGAGGCTGAGAGAGCAGAACAAGCTCTTGCCCGGCTCGTGGTGCCGCTTCGCCCCCCACGAGGGCTTGCCGCCCTCCCCGTGGGTGCGAGGCACCCACGGGCGAAGCTGCAAAGCCCTGACCAGGCTGCCCTTTGCGTTCCCCCCCGGGACCTGCCAGCAGAGGAGGATCCACCCTGGTCCCAGCTGGGGCAAATGCAGGTGATTTCACCCCTCTCAGCCCCTGCTGTGACCTGCCTTTTCTCGCAGGTGTGGCTCTGTTACCGGCTGAAAATGGGGAACTCGTGCTCGTTAGTGAAAGCGCCCTCGGCCCCGACGACTCTCCAGCACTACCTGCAGCTCAGAGCCTTGCCGAGACACGAGTACCAAGCGCCCAGGCTGCCCGGCTCCCCTGCCTGAGCCTCAGTCCCGAAAGTCCCCGGGATCGCCCCAAAACAGGATTTCCTGCCTCTGCCCCACAGCCTGTGTGTATGGGGGGCATATCCAGCCCTCCCCTCTGTGCCCCCCGCGTCAGCACGGTGGGAGCAGCTCGGATCCTCCAGGCTGGAGATCTCTGGCTGAGGGCAACTGCCTGAAAGCAATTGCCATTTTTTTGCGAATCTTAGCATTTTAACGGGTATCAATACGGGTAACTTCTGATCCTCGCAAGCGTCAAGAGCAGTCTTTGACAACCCGGGGGTTTTAACCTGTGGCAGAAGGGG
>NW_010562245.1:0-589 GCF_000687285.1 Phaethon lepturus | reverse complement strand
CCTTTTTCAGAAAGCAAAAGCATGACAATCACGTTTCAGGAAGATACGCTGCTGATTTTCAAAGGTACTTTCTAAAGGCACTTCTGCAAAGCCCTGTGGTAGTTCCACCTCAGAAACAGAGACTGCCTCCCACTTTGAGACATTTTGCTTGGTGGAAGCTAAATATTTAAAAAAATTTGTTAACATTAACGATTTATTACAGAAAATACTATGATCACTAAAGGGTTCCAATCCCCATTTCGTGCCTGTACCAAACATTATAGAAGGGCTTCACCATTAAAAAATAGAAAAAAAAAAGAAAAAAAAGACCTTAGCATTGTGTTAGCCAAGTGTAGCAGCTGTATAATTTAGCAAGAACCCCTCCAAAAAAGTCTCTGCCGCTCCACTGGAATAAACACTTCCAACACACTACTGGTTCCAAGCCTCGGAAAGACCATGTCACATCCAACCAAAGCCTTACTGTTAAAAAGAAAGCATCTGAAAACCCTTGATGAAGCATAGTACTACAGAGATTTCACATCTGTAAAAAAAGGACAGACGAGTCCACTAATCTGCTATCAAAACTTGTGTGTACAATTCTACTCATTCA
>NW_010562244.1:0-13890 GCF_000687285.1 Phaethon lepturus | reverse complement strand
TGTAGTTCCCAGGATCCTCCTTCTGCCCTTTGTTTTAGATAGATGTCACACTGGCAAGCCTCCAGTTGTCTGGGACCTCCCCTGTTAACCAGGACTGCTGATAAATGATGGAGAGTGGCTTGGCAAGCTCTCCCGCCAGCTCTCTCAGCAGTCTTGGGTGGATCCCATCAGACCCCATAGACTTGTGGGTGTCCAGGTGGCTTAACAGGTCATTAACTGTTTCCTGCTGGATTATGAGGAATTTATTGTGCTCTCCATCCCTGTCTTCCAGCTCAGGGGGCTGAATACCCTGCAGATACCTGGTCTGGCTATTAAAGACTGAGGCAAAGAAGGCATTAAGTACCTCAGCCTTGTCCTCGTCCTTGGAGACAATGTTCCCCGCCATATCCAGTAGGGGATGGAGATTCTCCTTGCCTCTCTTTTTGTTGTCAATATATTTGTAGAAGCATTTTTTGTTATCCTTTATGACTGTGGCCAGACTGAGCTCTAGCTGGGCTTTTGCCTTTCTAATTTTGTCTGTGTTTGACCTAACGAGATCCTTGTACTCTTCTTGAGTTGCCTTCTCCTTCTTCCAGAGGTGAAAAACTCTCCTCTTCTCCCTGAGATCCAGCAAAATCTCCCTGTTCAGCCAGGCCGGTCGCCTTCCCCGCCAGCTCTTCTTACGTCACATGGGGACGGCCTGCTCCCGCGCTTTTAAGATTTCCTTCTTGAAGACTGTCCAGCCTTCCTGGGCCCCTTTGTCCTTCAGGACTGTCTCCCAAGGGACTCTCTCAACCAGTGACCTGGACAGGCCGAAGGCTGCCCTCCGGAAGCCCACGGTAGCAGTTTTGCTGACCCCTCTCCTTACTTCACTCACAACTGAGAATTCTATCATGACATGGTAATTATGCTAAAATGCTAGATGAGTATCATATGAACCTGACAACTTGTTGTCGTTCATTTAATCTATGCAGTCCACAACCTCTTCTATCTGCACTTTGATTTCATTCAGATCCTCTGCTGAGAAAGACTAGAGTGAGATGCAAATTCTAATTTAAAAAGAAAAAAAATCTTTCTGCTCTGACCTTATATTTTGCCTGACAAAAAAAGAAGATACGGCTTCCAGATATTTGGGAGATAATACACATTAATGCAAAGAAAAAAAGAACCATTTCTGCATGTTTCTCTGGCGTTACTAGTTAACCAGCGTGTGGATTAATTTGGAGTGTGAGCGATGCTGCAGGTCTTTCTCAGATATATTGGAGAAAGTTACATCACAGATATTTAATTTTGTGTTCAAATTGTTCTTTACATTGAGCTTTTCAGGCAGGACATTTGTTCCCAGACATTTGGTAAATCTTAAAGAAACTCGGATTCCTTCCTCTCAGCTGGCAGAAGAATAAACTACGTTTATTTTCAGCATAGTTTGAAACATCTTTTTGAGTTACAAATCCTGCAAGTCCTAAAACAATGTCTTACCAATTTTCCTATGTTATCATAACCCACAGGGCCCCTCTGGATAATACAGTTTGGTCTTCTGTTAAGTGGCTACTTCTACCTTCCCAGGCTGGGTGAAGACCCACGAGGTAGCTACCATATGGCACTAGAGCAAGATAACACCAATGAACCAATGAGCCGTACATGTTTCTGTGAACACAAGTAATTTTGCCATGTTGGAGACCATATCATAGAATCACAGAATCATGGAATGGCTTGGGTTGGCAGGGACCATTAAAGATCAGCTAGTCTAACCCCGCTGTACAACTCTCTTGACAGTTCAGGCACAGGAACAGTAGATTTTTTATTGACACTGTGCTATATAGATAAGCAAAACACACTGTGTTTTATGAATACAGTTTCTTGCCTGTGTCATACAACTGTCCTGTTTTTCTGCTTCAAAGATTGGCTAGATTTTCTCACAGCTGCTTCCCGCAATTCAAAGGCTCAGATTTTAGAGAACTGTTTCATTTTCCTTTGCTGTAGTTAAATTACCTAAATTGACATCTTTCAGAATCTATTTCTCCTATTTAAGAGTCCTCTGTGGTAGTTCATTGTTTCTTGCGTGAGCATTATCCCAGATTTACTGTAGACATTGCAACAAAGAGTAGGCAGCTGTAGCTGTGCTTTTCTAATGTCAAACAATCTCTGTCAGCATGCCTGTTCTTCCTGTATAGATTACTTTTGTTTATGTTTGGTTTTCTGTTCATAGTGGAGGCACAAGGGGTGTAACACTAGCCCACCTGCAATGTCTAAACCCTTATGTAGCTGAGTTTCTCAACGCGCCTGTAGAAAACCAAGACATACAAATCCCATATCGGAAACCAACAAATACAGTTGGTTTCCACAATGCAGCTTTGAACAATTCTAACTATTCCTGTCATGTTGCATTTTACATAACATTGCCATTATACATGGAATACATTTAGACATCTCAGAGGTGAACATAATGGATGTCATGATGAGGAATTAGAAACCGTTAGGAATGCTTGCTGGTCCTACTGAGATCAGAAATACAAAGAAACGATTAATAGTCAGTCTATCATGCAGATCTCAGTAAGGGAGATAAAGCATTCTTGTCAAGGTAACAATCACATCTTCTCCAGGTTGATCATATAAAAATGTTGTTTACACTTTTCTTCTTAAATGAACTGTGTATCTTGCATGCTTACTTTCTCATCCCTTTCCTAACTGAATTTAAAAAAAAAAAAAAAATTTCTACAGCAAAGTTGCCCCAGCCTGCACCTGGGTCCTGGGAGGGCCTGTGGGTTTATGCCTTTACTCAGGCTCAAGTTTCTCCTGAGATCTGAGGGCAAGTGGGGAGAAGGGGCAGGACTCCTGTTTTTCTAAAATTTGCTACATTTGGAGTTCTCAAGATTTGTGAACCACAGCTTTTTAAATAGATGGAAATAATGCTTGCAGAACAGGTAGCAGCTCCTGCTGTGCTTGCAAGGTGAGTGGGATCACAGAGCTGGGAGCTACCTTCCCTCAGAGCCAAGTCAGCAGCCAGAAGGCCACAGGATCCTGTTTTTCTGGGGAAAATGGGATCCTTGCCCCTGAAGGAGGCATCACATTTAGCCGAGTGCTGAGTTCATTCTGAGAAACAGAAGCAGCCACTTTTTACAGAGAGGAGACACTGCTGTGCAGCAGGGTGGTGGCAGCTGACTCCCAGGAGAGCCCCTTCCAAAGCACCTGTAAGTGTATTCCCCAAATGCGTGGTGGTACTGTGATGCTAAAAAGCCCTAATCCAAACCCTAGAAAAGGTATCACATTCCTGATCATTGCTGAGCCTAGCCACACAATGGCTTCCTAGACACACGTTGTGCTCTATACCCTGCTTCACATGTTACCTTTTTGCTTTAAAAACATGGCAAGTTAATGATAATCTATGCAACAAAGTCGAGTGATGTGAGATATTTACAATTCTAAGGTAAACTGTGACTTTTTCATACACAGAGGAACCTCCTTGAAGCATTCAAGAGAGATTTTTAAAAGAAGTTAGGTCTGTATGTGGATATTCAAGTGACTCCACTATCCTCACTCTCTTCCTTTGGCCATGCATAAATGTTTCCACAGCTGAAAAGCATCTGGAAGTGGTATCCAAAAACTTACTGACACCTGTGTTATTACCTCTCTCTGCTCTGATTTAGGTAAAGAGTCCTTCTAAATGTTGGTTTCTCAGCAGGGCAACATAGGTCTGCAAGTCTCTCCATGGTATCGAAAGCTGTGAGTACTTAAAAGCTAAGCTGTGAAGCAGAGGCTTTTCACAGGATGGATGTTTTATGGGTTTTGGGTAGCCTGGTAGGCTGAATTGAATGGAACCTGAAATGGTGCCCTTATGAATTGTGCCAAGACACTGGTTCCTCCAGCTACTGGTAGGTGTCATGCTATGGTGGTGAGGTGGCTGGGTTGGTCACTTCCCAATGCTGCAGAAATTCTGTCCAGCGACTTTCATGTTGCAGGTGAGTAAAATTTATGCAATAGTATATGGTTTTGGAATTAGGCAGGAAGGTAAATTTAGCTTTAAGCTGAAAAAAAAAAGTTCCTACTGCCTTGAGTATATAGATTTTTTTGAGTGGGATTAAAATGAAAAAAAAAAAAGTAGGTCAGCATGCTTTGTAATAACAGTGCAGTTCCTCTATAGAACCTTTCCTAGTGTTTTTTTAGGTCCTTTATCAACTTTTCCGCATTTAATGTAAGTTTTCATTATTATAACTTAAAAGAATTCATAAACACTCATGGTGTTCCATAAGAAAACTCATTTTAATTCCCATTCTTTGGCAAATGCTCACTTGCTAGTGTAAGAAAGGGAAACATTTCTTTTCATCTTGTTTGTTGGTTTTCAAATAATTACCCTGGTAATATTTGAAGGTGACTTGCAAATCTTTATTTAATATTAGATGTGGATTTTGTATGTGCTTCTGGTGGTTACTCTCGTGAGTCTATATAAAAGCGTCAATAGCTAATTCAGTCTTTTACTGAAAACTTTTTTCCTGCTCTTTACGGTAGGTAAGAAAGATTGACCTAAATAATTTCTTCATAAGAGACTGTAGAATGTGGGACATGCAGCACCCATTGCAGCATTTCTTGGGTATTCTGAATTGATTTGAATAAGCCATTAAGCCCTCAAATAGCAAAAAAATTGGAGATGCTCTCAGCCCAAATAACTAAAACAAAAATCAACTCTAATTATGTGATCAAATGTGTTGCCAAAACCACAATAGTAATAATAATACTTTTGCTTTGAATTACATGCTTTACTGTAAAATACTTTCACTTGGAATATTTCAGTGATGCATCACCTAGATTCCACCTTAAAGCTTTCATTTTATCTTTCTCTATGTAGGTTATACAGTGAACAGCATTTGGATCAGGAGTCTCATTGTGCATATTAATCTGAGGGGGATTTTTTCACTGTTCATACGTGGGTTTTGAGACAATGATTTTAAAAAGACTGATGGGATTTTTGGTATGTCCTCTATGAATCGTTAGTATAATTGCCATGAATTTGGCCAGGTGTAGCTAAATAATGTTTCAGGCAAAGAACTAAGAGCAAAGCTTTTTACACAATAATTTCCTGGGTAAGGTTCAACAAAATGAAAACTCATCAGAAACCCTGCTGGGATTCCATCAGCAAGCATTTATTTGCAGTTGCTGGTACACCTGCTTACACAGTAATAATACACCAGTGAGTTTAAGTCACTATGCCAATGCAAATTAGCTTTATTTTGAATCAAACATTAGATTTTAAAACATATGATGGGTAAAAAAAACTGTAATGCCACTAGGTGCATGCAGGAAAGTGACAGGACAAAAAAAAAAAACAAACCCACAACTGCACATTTATTCTGGCCTTTTCTATTGCTGCTTTTCTGTATGCTGATATATCCCATAAGAATACCTAGTCTATTTATAGTATGTATCTGGAACATATGCTTTTCTCCTCTTCTATAACTAGATTTTCTTTAGCCGGAGCCTTGCCATCTGCAATTTTTTTTTTTTTTTTTTTCAAAGATGATCCTGTATTTCAGTCTGGGGAGAAATTTCTCAAAGTGGCCTTTTCTGTCTGTCTGTTTAATATGATCTTCCCTTACCCCCAGACAGACTCTGGTTTTTGTAAGATCAGTTTGTGCTGTATGTGCTTGGTTTTGCTAATGCAAATCTTAGAAAGGGATTTAACACTATGCAATTAATTTCTCAGTACTGTGGACTGATTTCTGGTGTTTGAACCCTAACTGCATTTTTTTAAAACAATTTCCAGACAAAAAAACTTACTTTGTGTACTGGGATTATCAACATATCGTGGGAGAATCAGGTGCCCAAATCTCACTGAAATTCAACCTCTCTTGCAGTCCTTTGAAAACCTCAGCCACTGCCAGCAGGCACTCGGTGATCACAATGAAGAAGTGCAGGGTTTTGAACCTGAACAGAATAGTAAGAATTTGGATGTTGAGCCATGTAACAACAATAGAGATCTAAATTTCATCCTGTCTTTCAACCTTCAGTGTATTACAAATTTATTCAATCGTTCTCCTCCCTTAAGTGCTTTTTCTTTGTTCCTAGAAACTAAGCACAGGTCTACCCTGGATTCTGCCAGCACAGCTATTTCAGTCAGGAGTGTGAAGGCAAAGCTGTGGTGACAGAAGAGCAAGCAAGACACTTGTTCTGGCACCGAGGCCGCTGGCATCTTGTGTGAGCACATACAGAGGGTAACAAATGCTCAGGCAGCAGCCAGCTCGCACATGGCCCCGTCAGCCTGAGAGAAACCCTTTTTGCAGAGAGAGATGGCTGCTGGCGCGTTAGCAGGAGCTCTTCATGCATCGACGTGAATCTGGGTGGTGAAATCACACAGCTGCCGGCATCACTCCTGGATTCTGGAGCCCCCATTTTCTGTCCCACAGATACTAGTTCACTCTAGAACTTTTTCTGAAGGAAACGTGAAGGTTTCCTCCTAGACAAAACAGGATTTTTCTCATGGTGAGTTAAATCACTCCCTGTGAGTACGACTTTACTAGATAATATGGATGAGATAATCAGGTTTGGCCCTTTGCTCTTCACAGTCCTCCAGTACCACCCTAGCAGACTCTACCTTCAAATATTTCATGTTTGCTCATTAAAGTATCCTACATTACTTTTTTAAAGAAAAAAACCCCAACACACAAACGCCCAAAACAACAACAAAAAATCCCAACCTGACCTTGCTTGAGCAGGAGTTTGAACTAGATGATTTCAAGAGGTCCCTTCCAACCTCAACTACTCTTTGATTCTATGGCAGTCTCTCTCCACCTGTGTATAAAGGTGCGTGTATCAGGACAATAATGCCAAAACTGCTGTTCTATCCGTTCTGGAATATTTTTGCTGTTGATGGCAGGACTAGTGTAGGATTAGGCACAGGATGGATTCAAAGGCAACATAAAGCATTGGATGTGGAGTGACACCAGCTCTCTTTGACTTCAAGAGATGTGCAGAGACATTCGCCTCCCATTTTCCCTTGTGGTACTCCTCAAACTATGACAGCTTGTCACTATTAATTTCTACTTTTTAAAGGTAAGGCTTTCAGATGCCAAGGATGTTGGTTAGCTTGTGTTAACCAACTGCTCTTTCCATCTATTAGGAAACTGCTATTGGCCTCATTGCTGATTATTTGCATCAAAAGGATGCTGATCTGGCCTTTAAGCTATATTCAAAATTTGCCCACAGATAATTTGCCTATAGCTAAATAAATAGAAGGGTTTGCAGTGTATGTGCAATGCAGCTGTCTGTTTTATCAGGAAACCAAGTGAACCACAGGACAACTTGTGTCTTGAACCCATTTCATTTTATGTTGCTTTAGGAGAGTTCTTTATTCCACAGGAAAATCAGTATCGTCACCTCGTGACAACTATGTGCTGGAGCAGATTTGTCTTGCACAAGTGGAGCTATAATATTCCCTTATTTGGCAGACTAATGTAACAGCTGTATAGCAAGCTACTGAATACCAAGCAAGTGACTCACTGCAGTTTCACTTGGGTTCAGGAAGTTGGATCCTACATTAAATATGGCAAACCAACAGAATCATATTTAAGAAGCTGGAAATCCTGTTGCTGGGTCAAATACTTCAAATGAGGTTGCATGTTGGGGGAATGGCTAGATGAAAACCAAAGTGCAGTATTCAAGCAACAGGAAAATTTTTAGCTTAGAAGATACATGATCATAAACATCTTGACAGTAAGAAGCAAATGTTATTAAAAAATGTCTCTGTACTGGTGGTCTCCAAATTAATTTTTCCAGGCTACTTTGTTTCTCATGGAAAGTACGCATGCACCATAGAGCATGCATCCATAAAAGGTGTGCTCCTGAGGGTCTCTGATTGTGGCTCCTTTGTGCTGTTGCAAGATATTTGCTCGATAATGCCACTACATGATTTCTTTCCTCATTCTTGCATGTTATTGTAGACTTTTCCAATAGTCACTAAAACCTTATTGTCATAACTGGTAAACAGCAATTCTCTTTTGAGTAAAACATTTATATTCCACTCATTAAAATAGATTACTTTGTCAAAGTTGTAAATTCATCTGCTTTCATTGTATTTGGGAATATGAGCTGTACAAATTAATCAGCACTTACATGCTGTTTTTCAACTAATGAATAGACCTAGGGACAAGATAGCCAGTGAGATTGGCAGCTGGATCTGAGCTTATCAGAGGTTGTCACCAGCTGTTATAGAATAGCCAGCTTGGTAAAGAGCAAAAAAATTATCTTTTTCATGTTCATTGATCAAATATGAGTGGAGCAGTTCATCACAGCATTGTTCCCAAAGAGTAGGAGTGATAGGAAAACTACTACCACAGCTGGAAGCCAAAGACAGAAAGGAGAAAGGTTGAGTGATTCCCTACCAAGAAAGAAACAAAAAAACCCCAGGCAGATCTGTATGGAAATCTGGCATCTCCACTGACTACAGGGATATTTTGTTATAAATGATCAGCTGATCTGATTCTGTTTTAGTTAAAGCCTTCACACGAATCTGGTAATACTAACAAGGAAATTTACAGGTGTGCTTAGGTTAAGGCTGGTTACATTTCCAATAGTTATGTTTGCTACCAACTGGTGTGAGGTCACTGTCTTGATATGAAATACCTGGCTAGAACCCAGGCTTGCAAAAAAACCCAAAACAACAAACCCCACAAATATTTTTTTGAGTATATTCATCAAAAGAAGAGCTAGCTGCAGGTTGGTTGGTTTGTTTTCCTGCAGTGTTACACTAGTATGACCAGCATTGAAGATGTAGGATAAAGTCCATCAAGGACTTCTATCATCTGGATGGGTGGGAACAAACCCTTCTCTCGCTGAATCCCTAATGATTCCAGGGTGGGGACTTGTCAACTGGCAGGGCTGCCCACTCATCAGTTCCAAAAATGAGAATTATGTGAAGGATGATAAGTATAGGTCCATGAGCTGAAGGGCTTCAAGGAATAGTAATGAGATAGCTGATGCTAATAGTTAATGTTTAGAATCTTACAGGCAATGAAACAGTCAAAAAACAATCATACAGTTTTACTGTAGGTATTCTGCTGATAAATGCACTTTGCATATGATACTTCCAAATGACTTAGTGAGATATAGTTCCTGCTACATTTTACCTTTCTGAAAAAGCATTCCTTCCCCCACAAAAGATTATCTGTGTTCCCTCAATTTAAAAGCCACTGCTTAGTTTTGTTTGTCTTTTTTAGACAAAGAAGAAATAAAAATTTGTTTTGTTGAAATAATTTTTTGTGTGTGTGTAAGTGCAACAGTGAAAGTAACAAAAATATCAACAGGGTGACAGAAAATAGTTGACATGTGAAGTTTTTTTTCTTGTTGCTTTTCTCTAAGGTATTGCAGGTCTATTCAAAGCAGGAATATTGGAAACATATTTTTAGCATGACTAAATTTAACAACACAATCCACAGAAAAATAACCCCTAGGTGATCTGCTTTTTATAAAATACATAAATAGTTTTTGAGAATTAGTTGTAAAAACAATATGTCTTATTCCTCTGTTTCCTTTATGTAATAACATTGTGGTCCTGAGGGATGACAAGAAAAAATAGTTTCATTTACGAAGGCTTGAATTTTAGTGGTTTCAAATCTATAATTTTGTGACAGAGTGGCACAGGACTATTTTCTATTTGCAATTTATGTCCAAAACAACAAGAAAAACTCTAGTAGCACTGTTGATTCTATAG
The DNA here is from genome assembly GCF_000687285.1 of Phaethon lepturus. Lineage (NCBI taxonomy): Eukaryota > Metazoa > Chordata > Aves > Phaethontiformes > Phaethontidae > Phaethon > Phaethon lepturus. The sequence continues at coordinate 4,211 of NW_010562244.1, read as the reverse complement.
ATCTTTCTGTGGTGGTTTGTGTTTTGCTGTTCATTCACTTTCCTCCCATAAATAATTGATACTATAACATTTAGGTATTGAAATCTGTGGTAATGTTTTCCTGAGTAAGTGATCGAGTCTCAGCTCTGGAATAAAAACCTCTGGATCTGTATTTTGATAGCGACTCCAGACACGAATCTCACCACCCCATACAAACACTGCAAAACAACTAATCCTGTATAAAGGGCTTACAAGACAAGCACTTTCTGCAAGAAACATGGTGATTTAGTTCTTATTTACTTCAAAAATGCAAGCTCAGATTCCATGAAGTAATAATTTGAACATACCACTAGCATTTCTCATACACCTATTGTACATCCAAATGCATTGGTTAAGTAATGCAGAACATCTTTAATGTATTATTGTTCTTAATTTTATTTCATAAGCTGCAAAAGTATTTAGCCTGGGAGGAGGGGGAAGGTGGTGTAACGCCACATTTATTACACCATGCTTGATGCAAATTAGCTTGTACTTATCCAGCAAAACGCAGCTACAAAGGCAAGTGATGCCATGCTTGGGAACTTTGAAAGAGTGATGACAACAGAGGAGTGGGAATTTCATAAACCAGGAATAAAAATTTGAACTGTTCTGCAACATTTTAATTAGCTATTTTTTAATTTCTCATTGCATTTTAGTGTTTAGGAATCCTTTTGTGCTACACGCTATTCAGACACTGAAAAATAGGCAGGTAATTCTTCAAAGAAATTATAATATGTGAGTCATAATCTATTACTTATTTTTTTGTATGTCAGATAACTAGATACCTTTTTTGTGTGTGTTTTAGTAAGCATTCAACATATCCCCGTATACAGGGTATTGTATTGTTTATGGCTATAATGCTATTAGATTTTAGTGAAATATTAGTTACAAGTAAGGGGTGGAGGGAACCTCACTTGATATATATATCCCAGGAATCTCTTTTTATGGTTTTATATATAAAGAAACCAAGAGAACCTCAGCGTAACCTCCACAAAGAAAACTCTTATTGTTATGTTTCATCACTGAGAAATGTTTATGGGTCCCATAAGATTTCACTCAGATGTTTAAATAATTTGTGTAACCTTTTGGTCATGTAATTTATTTGATTTATTTGAAATGATTGTAGAATAGAAATTTCATCAGCTCTGCTTTGTTTGAGAGTTTTCTCATAAAGCAATGGAAAGAAAATTGTTCTTAAGTTATGGTAGACTTAAAATTATTCTAAGCAGCCCCCATAAAAGTAGACAAATTGTGGATTTTCTGCTAATTTCATCCATACTATGTCCATGTCCTAGATGCTTAGTATAATTTGATCAGAAAAGACAGAAAAAATCTCGCTTGCAAAAAAGCACATCATCTTCTTTAAGTGGAGCAAATTTGCAACAGCACCTGCATGGGATTCACAAGGAGATCCCAGGGGGAATCCCTAGGGAGGTTCCTTTGGGAGCCCCCATGTTGCGAACAGGCAGAGATGCATCCATGTGCTCTCTCGGGTACGGGGACTGCGGCCTGTGTCCCAACATAGCTTTTTGCATAGAAAGGTCACAGGTGAGCCTTTCCATTTTATGTTAAAATTAAATGCATCCGCATTAATATCCAGCTGTGTTACAGTTTAAGTAGTATCAATAGTGCCATGTGTTATGTACTAATCGAGCATGACTTCAGTTAGCAAGCTTTTGTATGCAGCCCTGTAAAAAACATTCTGCAGTGTTTCCTGTCTCTGTGCTTATACCTGAAGTGTCTAGTTATATTTTGGGTACATTTTGGATACAGCACTGGCTGCTGTACCCTCTGTAGGTGTATGTTCTTCTCTGTGGGTGCATATGTAGAAAGCATTAAGCCGTGAAACTACACAGGCATATAACTATGGAGGCTGGCAAACCTAACCTTCTCTGTCCTCAGCCAGCCCCTCAGGTGAGGCTTTTAGGATGTATTGACTTCTGTGGAAGAGCAGAAGGCACTGATTAAAGGACTGCTTAGTATTAATGAAAGGGCTTAAATGAGTTAGAGGGACGCCGTGCAAACAGCGGACCTAAGCTGTGCCCCACGCATACAAACCAGCGGTGGCCTCATTTACAGTTTCTTTAGAATTTCAAAAAAATATCTAAGAAAAATAAGGACATTGTTGAAATAAAAGAATGTGGATATGATTATTTTCAAAACCCAGTACAAAGCAGAAGCAGTTCCAGTGAAGTCAGAGGAGTTATTTTTGATGTAAGTGCGAAGAAGACTGAAGGCAGACCTGTCAAATCAGTTCTCTTTATTCTCATAATGATAAAAGCTCATGACTGCTCATTATGTTTTGAAGAAAGACATTCCTAGTGAATTCATTAGTGAAGAGCAGGTGCTTTAATTTGTGATCTTTCCTATGCAAACGTTTTTCACTAAAATTCCTGGAGGTCTCACAACTGAAAGGATTAATTCTGGTAATAACGCACTAATGTACCTGGAAGTAATGATCGTTCTGGGCTGTTAAGAGGTTATGAGGATTAACAGGAAAAGTTCCTCAAAAGATGCAAACACAGTTTAGTTATGGTAAATCAAACTTTTGCCTCTTTTTAAGATGAATCATTATGAATAGAAGAATATTAGGTGGTGGTACTAAACTTGGATGTTGCTTTTGGGTTTGTTTCAATCCATGAGCATATCTTTTTTTGCCTTGGAAAACCATCAGACTGGGTGCTTCTGTGCTGCATTTCCTCCTTACCTTGCTGAAAGACTATCTTTTAGCACGGTCTTCCTTTGGCAGCTCCGCATACAATAGACAGTTCCTGTTCTGATGTAGGAACAGAAGCAGTGAAAACTGTCCTACAGGCAGGGCACTTCAGTTCTGCAGTGATGCTGTAGGAGGGAATAACTCTGGGGGCTACGAACAGCTGGTAAAAATAGAGTAAACCTTGATATCCTCTCTTTTTGATTGGCCAGTGCAAAGTACCATATAGTTTCAGTATTTAGGAGAGAAAAGTAAACTAATTACTTCAGCTAAGCTGTCCTTGGAGTAGGACAGCAGGTTGCTGTCTCTTGGTCAGCTCAGCTTTATCTTCTTGTTATTAGAATTGCCTATACAGATCTCTTGAAAGTGAAGCCTGGTAGCTCAAGTGTGAGTTCAAACTTGATGATTCTTTGGTGCATCTGTTTCATGGTAAGTTTTTTGATGAGTGGGAACGGGAAATGTTAACAGCTTGTAAGATGATTTTCTATGTGAGAAAACTGCACTTCGCAGCAAGATAAATAGCAACCCATCCAGCTTTGCAACCGCCAAAGTAGTCTCCCAATAGCCTGGGGAGCAGAGCGGGTAGGTTGAACTCCAGACTCCCTGAAAATAATGCGGAAGAGCTGACAATTTGTCACAATGCCTATGGATTACCAAAAGTTTCATTCATGACCAAAATGCCTTTGAGACTGGCACGGTTTTACTTATCTCTTAGAAGCACCTGTCAAAGACATCGAAGTCTATTTATCCCTTACTACATTTTAGGAACATCTTGAATTGTCGTATTCCACCTGTTCTCACAACCACAATGCTTTTCACTAATCAAAAACCATCAGATTTGTAGCCTCAAGGCACGATCAAGGTGTCAAACAAAATTTTATTTTCACCTTTTCATATTCCTCTGAAGTGCAGATGAGACTGACTTGGCAGTGCTACTCCATACAATAGCAAAGTCTCAGGACATCCAGGTACAATAAATGATCCTCGGCAGAGTTTGTGCAATACATCTGGATGTAACATTAATGAAGTAAGCCAGAAAAATTACACTTTGCAATCACAGCGTGTGTTTTATTTGAGAAGACTGAGATAAAAATCATATTTAACATAACAAAGTACAGCTACGTTTGGAATAGAATAATATTTATGAATGTTATTGAGTTCTGATAATTCACTATATCCTTTAAAGTAGTGCCGTTCATGCTCTTTTTCAGCTGTCTGTAAATTTTATTTTGAAAATTCAGTGAATTCTCAGTCTTGATAAGGTCAATAAGCCACTTTATTAAGTTAAGAATTTTCATCAAATCAGACTGGGTATTTCTTCTGACGGTCCATAGAAAGTACCTAGGCTATGATCCAAGGCAGAGTCTTTAACTTCTAGAAGTCTAGAAGAGCTCAAAGAAAAGGTATTACCTCCATATTTGTTAACTACAGTAATTTCAACATAATTAGAAGTGCATAAAATTTTCTGCATTTATGGTTT
>NW_010562243.1:0-1462 GCF_000687285.1 Phaethon lepturus | reverse complement strand
GGGCTGCCCGGTGTGCCCCCCCCAAGCAGCACGCCGCCTTCCACGCGGCACAACCTTTAGCAGCTCTTTGCTAGGAATCACTTTCTAATGAGCACAACAAAGTGGTAACAATTAATGAGGAAGCAAAGCATTTATTTCTGAGCCCTAATTAACATTATCCCAAGCATTCTCTCAATGCTCTTTTGATGTCATAAAGCATGCTGGAACTATAAATGAGCTGTTCTCCCATTAACACCGCCATGCCCCCATCCCCTCCCTCTGTTACCCAGACATTAACCAAACCACTACATTCACGGGAAGTTAAAGGCCGCATCTTTATTCACAACAAAACAAGATAAACAATCTGCAGGTGGATTTTGCTGCAACGTCCCAGCACGGAAAAGGATTAAAACACTGATGCCGCAGCACTCGGATCAGACACGTGGCGCGGACACGCCGGCAGGCTGCGCCGGGTGGTGGGCTTCTCCAGCCGCTAACAGCCTGCGTGCAGAAGTGGGTCTCCACCATTTGAAGTTCACTGGAACCCACTCCTGCGGTTACCTCCGGGATGCAAGCAGGACCCCAGCAGTCTCCCGGATCCTTTGTCTCGAGGCTATCGTGTTGCGCTGGCACCGGAACAACATCAGGCTCCGAGGACGAGCCCTGCAGCCTGGGTGCAGTAAGGGAAGAAGCCTTGGGGTATACAGCAGCACCCGAGCCAATGGCCCCGCTTTCACGGGTCTGCAGTGGTGAATTTGCACGTTCCTCTCAGAATATGACATGGAGATGCACAATTTCCTGCCTTACATAATTCAAATCCATATTTGTTCCAGCACAACTTGCATTCGCCCTGCAAAAAGAAAGCCTGCAGATACGTGCCAGGCCGTTACACGGAGATCAAGTTACTGCCAAGACCGATTGTGTTCAAATACAGTATCTCCCAAGTATTTATCTGTTTTATGTGACTTATCAGGTGCCAGTGAAACCTCTGTTCTTGACGGGGTAATGCAGGCTTGAAGGCAAAAGAAACCCTCTGGCTTATACCATATCCGTTACTAATCCACCGAGACGCATCACATCAATAATAACGCTGGAAAGGAGCGGAGCTGTCTCGGCAGCCCCTTCCTCTGCACACACGCGCTCAAGCTGCTGAGCTCCAGGTTCTCTCAGAGCGGGAATCGGTGGATAAAACTTCAGTCCGGGTGGGAAGAGGTCGGTCCCGTATGCCACGGGAGCCTGTGCTCCGCAGAAGGGAGCCGAGGGGGCGGGAAGTCAATCCGCTTGGACTCCCGGCTGCTTTTACAAACCAACCTCTAACTGTACTTTTCCATCAGAGCTGCCACTTCGACTGCTCCCCCGGTGCCCCTTAGCGAGGAGCTGTGCCGCAGCAGCAAAGTGCCTCTTCCTCATTATTTGCCTTAAGACTGGCATAATATCAGCATTTTAATGTGCCTCTTCCCAGGAGGGAGACGTGGGACGAGCC
>NW_010562242.1:0-5432 GCF_000687285.1 Phaethon lepturus | reverse complement strand
GCCATATCCAGTAGGGGATGGAGATTCTCATGATCTTTACTAAATGTTGTAATAGTTGAACACCTAACAGCATGCCTGGAAGCTAGAAAAAATGAGAAAAGTCAAAATTTGAGTGCATAATCAGGAATACTTGAAGATCTTTTCATGGTATAATGACAAATTTCAAGATTTGCTGTTGCGGAGGCAAGCAGAAATAATCAGTCAACATGTCTTGGTGTCTATTTGCCTTTTAATTGGAAAAGGATTAGTAGTTTGCATAGCTGCTTATTTTGTGGGAAGGTGGTTTTCCAAAATAGTGGTTTTCCTCCAATCACATATTCCAGAGGAATAATTTCAAGAGGACAAGTTTGAAAACCTTTATTTTCAAAGTATCGGTAGAAAGTGGTTGGAATGGTTAAGCTTTTCGTTGTGGAGTCTAAAGCATTTCTAGTCACCACTGTAGAAAATGCACGGGAGAACAGCAGTATCTGTCTACACAAGCTGCAGATTTCATGCAACACCACTCTTCATGGTTGAGCATCTTAAATATATTGGAAAAAATAATGTTTTCATACCATGATGTCAGATCTCAGAGAGCATAAGGAGCATCATTCCTTCAGCAATGAAACTTTCATAACTACAGTGACGTATGAAGGTCTATTTTCAGTCCTGCTGCAGAGACAAGGTGCTAGAACAGGTATCTGTGGCTTTCTGAGTTTGCACTTAGTGAAGTTAAGTTTCATTTCTGTTCACGGTAATGTGTCGGTGCAGCATGTGGGCATTTTTCAGACATTTCAGGAGTTTTTCTAAATATAGTGCTGTTCAGACAATACTAGACTTCTGCGTACTGAGAGTCACAGATACCAAATTTGGGTTACCAATGCAAACCAGTGTAACACAAATTCAGAACAGAGAAATCCAGTGTGTTTAGTAAGTATGATGGGATATTTGTTTTTTATTTAGCAATTTGGTAATGTATGTACTGTGAGTCAAGAGTAGAAAATATCTTTAACCACTAAATTCTTCTAGTTGTTCTTTTATGTGTTGAGGTGGATGGATGAAGGCCGCTGTGACCTCCAGGGCTTCTTTGAAATGATACAGAAATAACTTTAGCATTATTCTGTATTTCCATTACTCTTTGAAACAATTCCAAAGATGCAATCACTTTGATAGAATTATATTTTGCGAAGTTCTTGAGAGTTAGCATCTCATGCTGCAAATGATAGAGGGCATATTTTTATTGTATCAGTGTCATAGCTAAGATAAATTTTAATTCTGTGAACAAAACCTTTTACACAACATGGTGTTTCCTCAATGTTATTTCTTCTGATAGCTGAAACTAAGGTCATAGTCAAATGAAGTTTCAAAAACAGTGGTGGAGTTGAAGCAGAGCATCTTTTAAGTACATGCAAGTTCAGTGTAGCTAGTAGATGCCTGTTCTATGTAAGAATAGCAAGTGTAGTATAGAGTTCAGCAGTTTTTAGGTATGCAATATAAATAAAAAGTCATATTTACTTGCAAAGAATCCGTGAGAGAAATTTTGTCTCACATATGTTGAACACAGCACACAACTATGTTGAAAAGACCGAAATTGTGGTAAGTAGTTGGACTTAGGTAAGCAGTGCTTATGGAGTCAATGACAAACTTGCAGTTGTCCTCCTAATACATCACAAACGCTGACTATATACTTTATTACATCCACAGTATGTAAGGAATTTATTTTATTTTTGTGATACACACAATGGACACAGTGAATTTTAAGTAACTGTTGCCTAGGTGAAACATTATTTCCTAGTAATAAACTATTTTTTTCTGCAGTATGTTAATAGATCTTGTTTTGTAGAATAGCCAGCATACCTAGGACTTGCTGTCTAGACCCCCATCTGCAGAAGGTTTCTCCTGTACATAGAGTTTGCTTGAACTTGTCGCTCTGTATTTGACATACGGGATTTTGAGATACAGCTGTTTTTGCAGTGTTTGAACATTCTTGCTTTATCTTGCCTTCATTTGCCTTCTGCTATTGCTGATTCAACATGATGATATCTGTATTACCAGGTCTGATTCCAGCTCTAAATGCTTTGTAATACTGTGAGCTGATCTCACGTTATTTCATCTACCACGCTTCAAAGTGCACGTGCAACTATCTGGTCCCATGAAACAGCAAAATACTGTTCCGCGTATTTATGTGCCCAGTTTCTGTCCGTGCTGCTGAAATTTATAGCCTACGACTACAATATATAGTTTACGCACACAAAAAGTTGTTCAGTGCCAGAAGAGCAGTATCCCATTTATCATTAGCGACAGGAAGTGCACAAAGCACCGGCTGGCTTTCAGTGGAGTCTGCAAGGAGAACATTTTCTTTCCTCAGAAAGCCCTTTGGCCTTACTAGTTTTCAAACATTTGAATCCATCAGTAAAAATAATCGTAGTCTCATTCTAGCTTCGCAAACACGACATAGATGGGTCCACATTTAGTAAGACATTTTTGCCACCGTTTTGCTGTAGAAATGGTGAATTCGGAGTCTCAGTTTGTTCCATAAATGTAAAGGAACAAGAAATAGTAAAGAACAGCTGCAGCTACAGGCAGGAGCAGCAGCGAGACACAGAAAGATCGGTCTATAACAAAGGGAAAGGTCCCAGCCTCCTGTCTTACCTGGCAGAGCGTGAGGCGCGTGCTCAGCGGTAACACTGACCCACCAGAGAAAGAGAAAACTACGTCCATAGACAAAGATCAACACCAGGAGAATGGCTTCACTGCAGGTCAGGGCATGCCGATGATGAGGCATAAATCTTACAAAAAATGTGGGGTTTGTTCACTTACACAAAGAAGAAAATAAGTTAAATTAGACAAAGCCAAAATCAGCTTTGTGCAGTAAATTGCCAATCTGCTACGAGGTTTTCTACACTTCTGGGCTGAATTTGTCTTCTATTAGTCAAAAAGGCACTTTTAAAAAATGGCTGATATTCTCAGTTTTATACCTTCATTTTTTCCCTTAAGGTCATTTAGGGAAACAGGAAGCATTCTCACTCATTATGTTTCTGCTTATTGTTTAAACAACAGCATTTTCTGAGCTGCCCTTTTAACCACATTTACAGAGTCTACAGACTGGGTGCTGGGTGTTGGAACCCAGTGGAAAATCCTCTAACAGCAGAAGGAATCAGAGCTGAGCTGAGGGACACACAACAATTTATACCAGTGGAAGTCTGGTTTCTATATTTTCTTGAGTTTCTACAGAAGCCCGGGAGCTTCACATATCTGAATGAAGCCTACTGGGATCCTGTAATACAAAAGTAGTTTTATTCCATAAGGTATGTTTTATGGAAACATTCGAACACCTTGGATGTTATGAAGTTTTCAGGTTGATTGTGCTGGAATTTAAAAACTGTCAAGATTTCAGAATCTTTGGATTTGCAAGGCATGTAGGAAAATTACAAAATCACATCGCTTCCCATCATCCTCCTGCACCTCTATTTCTGGCACAAGGAAGGGCTTTGGAAATAAACCAGCTTGATTAAGAACACTTACAGTGGGCATGTAACTTGACTGCCAGGAGCTATTAATTCATTTCACAGCTGGAAGTCACTGAGATATCGTATAGCTACCAGTCAAAACTGTCAACAACACTATTACAAAAGGCATCCAGTCTGGGGTGCCTCATTTCTGGGACACTTTGTCTCATACCTGGTTTTCTAAGCTGCCAGACAGCACAGAAAATCCATGTGAAACAACATCTGAAAATGAGTCCCTAAATTTCCAGAGACAGTCTCTCCAAAACTAAGACAAATATCAAAAGTTTGGCCATAAGTATGTATTTGTCTATAAAATACATAGATTAATCCCATCATATAAATGTTACTTCTTAGCCCTTCAGTCTTTCTAGCCAGCAACTCAGGAACCAGGTTGGCTAAATTATCGCAGATGGTCCTAAGGAACAGATTTCGGTTCTCACACGAGTTATTGATTATGGTCACTGCAGCAGCGGATATATCTCTACTTGTGCTCAGAACTGGAGAGGGATGGCAGTCCCGCATGCCATTCACAGAACATTTTCTAAGTTATTGCATTGCACAGTGGAACTGATTCAGTATTTCAGCACTAACAGTCATTTTCTATGTGTTTTATTTTTAAAGAATATGTTAATCAGAAGCATATTGGGCATATGGGATATCATGGGTGTTGAAACAGCTGGGAAACGTTCTCGGCATACCTATGAACCACCTGATTTGTTGCTACCCTTCCTCATTTCTCTGATTTGCTCTAATTCACATCAGGAACTGTGACTGCATCCAAGATAGGAAAGCAGCTCTGACGAAGCATGGACCCACTGATGTAGTTTTCTTCTGACACGGAGAAGTTCTCACTTCCTCTTCCCCACCACTCTGTTTTCATGAGTCTCCTTTCTGAACGTGCAAGTTTAAGGAAAGAAATATTAAGAAACCAACCAGAAGACCAGCACAGTATGACTCTAACTTGCAGCTTCCAGGCTGCCTGCATAAATGCCCAGAATAATTAAATGAGCAGTCTTACTCACATTAATGGCCTGACTCACTATTTATAAGACTGACCTTGAATATCTATAAGACAAAAACCACCTGTGTAAATTATTCTCTGCAGCTAACAGGAAGACTAAGCATTTATGCAAGCAAAACGCTATAACAACATGCAAGATATTCTCACTGGCAAATCAAACACAGTGTTACACCTTTTGCTAAATGATCGGGAAGGAACAGCACCAAGCAGAACACAATGGGGGAAAAAAAAAAATCACACCTGGCTCTATAGGTGAGCACAAGGGAGAAGAAACATACCTGATGTGTCATCTTGGGACCACAGAAAATGTCTGACTGCTGAAGCTCACTTTGGGAAGTAAACAGCTTGCTCTTTGGACATCCAAGTCTAAGTGAGGGAAAGGAGGCAGTACAGCAAGTCCTATGCTGTGTATAAGCTTTATACACAACATACATCTCACAGAGGAATAATCAGAGCCATACTGGAATATTGCTTCTTATTGCTGTTACTTCGGTAGTATGCAAACTATTTCCGTGAGCTGGACCTTTCTAGGTATGTCATGGGGATTTGGAAAGAGGTCTTTAGGCAAATATTCTTGGGAAAAACATCACTACCACCCCCATCCCTAGGACTTATAGAAGATTAAAGTGGCTAATTATATAGGTACTCCATTAAATAACTGACACGGGAAGTCCTGACTTGATTCAGGAAGTTGTACATCCACTCTGACACTAAGAAAAAGACATTTAAAAGAACAGTGTAAATATAAAAAGAATGTTGATGAAATAAATGGCACTTCAAATTGTATACTAGTTGATAGGAAAGATTCACCTGTAGTAGCGGGTGACATTTTTAGCCAATAGGTAAGAAATAGACTGTGGGCAGAATAAAATGGTGCTACAGCAGTGAGACATTGTCGTGGTTAAGCCCCAGCCGGCAACTAA
>NW_010562241.1:0-8238 GCF_000687285.1 Phaethon lepturus | reverse complement strand
TGGCTTGACATTTATTTTTCTGAAAATCCAGCTCGGGTGCCTGCGCTAATGCAAGAGGGCTTGTTGTTTGCACAGACTCACGCCGCTGATGACAGCTTAATAAGCTCCTTTATTTCGCGTTTTTATTCAGTAAGCTTGTCGGCTTTTGTGGAGGGGCTGACCTCTGCTTTCGCCCGCCCCCCCTGCCCCAGCCCCTCTGAAAGGGGCACCTCTGTCCCCATAATTTGTAGTAAAAGGGGAGTGTGAAGGGAGGTGAACTGACCGGCCGTAGGGACATGGGGTCCTACCATGCAACATAACTTTTGCAGGGGCTGACCCTGGGTGCCCAGCGTGCCTAAAAAACTATTGTAGTCGGCGTGAGTTTTGGGTGCGTAGGGGCTAGGGCAGGACCGAGCCTTTATGACTGAGAAAATGCAAACAGTGAGGGGGAAGGATTCAGTAGACAGGGCTACTCGAAATGAATTATGGCACACTGTGAGAACAGGTCAACCTTTCATATCTGGCATATGTTTTTCTAAACAGACAGAAAAGCATCCCAGTATTGTGACTGACTGTTATTAGGTTCTACACAAAAATATATTGGGGTGGCATTTAAAGGCAGGGACTCGAGATAGCAAAAAGATGTGGGATTGTATTTCTTTCCATTCCTTTAATTGGAACCATGCTGAAAAGGCGTATGAAAGCCATCACTCCTGAATATAGCTAAAGTGTAGCTTTGCGACACTGAGGATGATGTCCAACCTAATAGTTTCAGATAGAGGAGATGTTTTGGCTCATCTTTTGCTCCCAGCTATATTCAGTTTCCCTGTGTGGTTTTTTTTCTTATTGTATCCATCCAGCTATCTGTTCCTTACTTCACCGTCTGGGAATACAAACCATTTTGTCTCATTTCAGACCTTAAAATGGATTGGGCAAAAACAAAGGCGGGGGGGAGTATTTTGGGTGGTACCTCTGTGCTTGCTTCTGTGTCTTCATAAGTCAGCTTCTTATACAAAAGGCCTAAGAATTACTGTCTTGGAATATTTTGCATCTAAATATATTCTGTATTTTCTAACATCTGTATGCTGGGTGGTGGTTCATCAGGAGGGGATGAATGTAACCTATTTTAGATGCTTAACTGGCTGTTGGGACTTGCCCGGTTTGTAATCATGGTAATTGCACATACAAATATGGCCATGTAATTACATGTGCATTTTTGCATTTAGTTTCAGGAGTTCGTTTAGAAAAGTACAAATGCGGCCCAATAAATCCTTTATATCTCAGACTTCTGTGCTTTTATAACTCTATAATTATGTAATAACACTGCATCTGGAGAGGTTTCACTTAAGTAAAAGCAATAAAGGGCTCAGGTTAGATTATGTATTTTTTGAGTTAGACCTACACTAACTTGCTCAGTCCTCTGTTTTTTGGGTTGTAAGATTGATTAAGTTCAGCAGTACCCATTTAAGAAAATTTTCTCATCAGAATAAAGAGCAATTCAACACGAAACTAAAAACGGATCGGGTCATTTAAGCTTCCACAGTGACTGAAGTGATTAAATGGGTATTAATACAGTAAAATACACACTGAATATACAGATACTTGGGCAGTAAAGACTTTTGCCAAGGTACAAATTGGATACTAAAATGGAAGAGTTACTCAGGAGCAAAGCTCCAGGTCTCTGAGAACAAATCTAAATCATTGTTATTACTATTGGCATTCATGGATTGAGATAAAATAGACACAAATAGATACTCTCATTAATTTCTGCTTAGGTGTTCGTACGCACATAAGCAGATAACAGGACTAACTTCTCAGTATTTTGTGTGCACAGGTATGTATGTATTATGTTTTTACAATCAAACGAACGTAAAATTGTTGTTTGTCATCCGTATTTCTATTCCTGGAATAGTTTTCACAAACGTTGAGAGTGTCTAGTGAAGACCGAGACCTTTTTTGCATTCGGTGTTACTGCGGTACTGCCGTTTCCCAGTCTGGATTGCTTGCTGATTTCCCTTATGGCTTTTCCCCCGGTGGGTAGTGTTACTTTGCTAAAGACAAGAGCTGAGCTCTGCAGATGATGCAGAAACAGATGTTAGATTTTGACACTCAGCAGCAAGGGTTTTCAAACCTGATGATCTTCTTCGTCTGCCCCCGCACAAGGGAGACATGAAAAGCCTATAAGAACTGCAGAATCCAGCTTGTCTCTGAGAAAAGATATATATTGTTAAATGTTTTTTTCATTTAACTTCTTTTTTTGTTAGTTCAGAAGGCTTAACCAGAATTGTGCTGGTGTGATCCTCTAAGATAGGCTGCAGCACATGAAGATTTCACTCGTGTCAATGAGGTGCACAAAAATGGTGTCACAGGTGATAAGGAGCAAACCCAGGTTGGGCCGGAATGGCTCTACGTTAAGAAACGGTTGCTGTTGCAGTCTTTGTCGTGCTTGTGGCAGTAAAGAGAAAGGTCCCTTTTCCTATTTCGAATGTTCATATCGGCATCTGTCACACATTCTCTGTTGTGCATCGATGCCAAAATCTTTTCATCATGTTTTAAAATAAAATCTTCTAGGTTGTGTTTGTTGTTGTTGTTTAGGTTAATATCCATGTTTAAGCAGCTGTTTTGAAAGACAGTTCCATTTTTACAAAAAGAAAAATTGTTTACTACTACTACATTTTTTGGCACCCTTTCTTCTTTTAAATGTAGACAGCTACAGCCAGAGAACGGTTCATAACAAATCCCGTATTTGCTGGCTTTAGCCTGGTCTTTGCTTTTCAGTCTGGGAGGGTCACAAGCCATAAGAATGTGCTCGATACTCGAATCTGCTCGCAGCGGTTGCGTTCGGTGTCACCCCACTCCCTCCAGCCACGGCACTCGCTGGTCGGGTGCTCTGCTTCCCCGGTGGGTTAGGGTCGGTCCCTCTCCTGCTCCGCGGCAGCCGGGCTTCTCCTGCAGGGCCGTATCCGAGTCCCCTCAGCTCAAAGGAGACCCCCATCACCCTTCCCTGAGCTTTTTAAAGCTAAAAAAGAGGTCTAAAAAGTCAAATTACTCAAGGCAAGGCAGTAGAGGAATAGCGGCAGGGCATTTTTTAATGCCGCGTTTTCACACAGACCTTTTTACTGTATGGTTTATTTGACTAGAGGCAGAGATTACATTTAATTTTATTTCATGTGCATGCTGTTCTGGCTGGAAAGTTGCCTTATCAGGCTCATTTAACTGCCTCTCTGTCAGGGCTTGGCAGGGAGTTTGTGAAAGTCTGTCCCCCAGCCCTGTCAGGCATTGTCCCACTCCATATAAAGCAAGACATCCCTTCTCCACGGTCTTGAAATATTCTTCTTGTGCAATTATTTGTGCAAGTGAAAATGAATCATTCAAATGTCTTTGGAAAACAGATGCAAGAAGGAGCTGGAGCATAGCTGAAATTGCCATTTGAATGCTTTTAAATTGAAGAAGCCACTGGCAGACAGTATTTTGGAGTGTTTGCCCTTCTGTAACGATACTGCACACAGAAGTCCATCAAGTATAGTGAGAGGCAATTTCTGGCTGGGAAAAGATAAGTTTTGAGGTTTCAACTGTTTTTCAAGCTACTGTGTCACTGAAATACACGTTGCCACTCAACACACAAACAGTAGTCCTATGGGAAATGTCATTAAAAACTATTTTGCGATGTCTTTTAAGCAGAAAATCAGTCTTATTTAGCCAGGTATTGCATAGGCTAAACTAATTTTCCTCTGATAGAGTTCTGTTTGTGCGTTCATGGATTTTTTTTTTTTTTTTTCCTTAACCATTCATTGAGATAAGATCCTGTAGAGAGGGGTATGCCGGGGGCACTTCACTGGCCTGGTGCTGTATGATGCCCGCAAGAGACTCTGCTAGCTAATTTGGGAGTTTCAAGGGAGCGTGCCTCAAATGAGAAGACCCAAAAGCTATTGGGAGGCGACTTCAAGGCGATACAAGGCTCAGAGCCTTGTAAGAAATGCCTACCTTGCACCTCATCTACGGAGAAACGTAAAAGCAGGCTGAGATACGTTACACTGATATTGCCTGGTTGTGATTTTTTTTCAGCTCTATGGCTATTGCTACCAAGACAGCAATGACATCCCAGACACACTGACGACCATCACTGAACTGGGCTCGCCTTTAGAGATGATTCAGCTTTTACAGACTTCCTGGGAAGACAGATTTCGAGTGAGTAACAACTGTTGTAAAAGGACTTTTAAGAGAGCGAGGAATACAAAACAACATCAGGCATGAAGCAGGGGTTATGTGCTATCAATTCACATTTGTTAAACGTTTGCTTTGCATATGATTACATCTTGGTTTAGGAACAACATTTAGCACTCCCTTCTTGCAGTGTTTAAGATACTGTGCTGTTTTGTCTGTCGATGTTATCTAAATGTAGCCGGTTATATGCTTTTTACATGGTATCTTCAAACGTTTCTTTCTTGTTAAAGCTTGAGGCCTGGGATTTTTGGCGTTGAGCATTGTGCTCTGCAACTGGGATTTAAACAATAGGAGGATGTTACATTTCTCTCCTGATGCTTATCGTAGGTTGGTTTTGTAATTGTTTTCTACTGCTTCCTGCTCTGTTCGTCTTCTAGTGGGGGAAGAGTGAAATAAATGTACACAAATCTCAAACCCGGCTTGTCCACCGCGTTGGCAATTCACCAGGAGCACGAAGGTCACACTTAATTTGTCCAAAATGAAGTCAGACTGCAGCAATGCTTTGATCAAGACAGCGCTGTCTCGCCCAGTGTATATTGGGACGTGTCATTGGCGGAGGTTAACTCCCCAGCACGTTGCAAGGCAGCAGCGGTCTTCACCTAAAGCACTTCGGGTTGCGTGGCTACCTCTGTACCAGAAAACTAAAAATGGGCCTGACTGATCTCGGAGAAGAACCAGCGAGGTGCAGCCCACGTCTGCACCCGTGAATTCCCGCGCTCCCCGAAGGCCGGGCGGCTGCACGCAGGACGCCCGTCGGAGACGGCCCCTTGGCCGTGCTGCCTTCCGGATCGCGTCCGGGGCGTGTGCGGGAGAGCAGCCTGGGTCCCGGTCAGAGCCGGGACAGAGACCGCGTTAGCAAGCGTGCGTCTGGGATTAAGTTTCTGTGCCCAGGAATGTTCCCTGGCAGAGTTTATTTTACTAATAGAGACGGAGGAAGAGTGTTCCCTGCGCTACGCTTCAGCTCCCTTTTCCTGAAAGCAGCACGGTCCTAATAAGCGGTAGAGGTACTTGTCACAGTTCCTGAAGTACAGGACCTGTCTTTGGCTCCTCTCATCCAGGGAACGCATATAACGGACTGTGGCGGCAACTGCGTGACCAAATGACCAAGAGATGTGTTAGATTATGGGTAATAATAAACAGGGAAGTTTCCTTCCAGTATGGATGTTTCTGAGCGAGCAGTGGTGAAGAGAGATGGAGAGGGAGATGAAGGAGAAGTAGATGAAGGTGCTGAGCTGCTTCACAGGTGAGGTGGGATTGCAGATGAAACGTTCTGTGACCACCGTAATGATGTCTTAGATAATGTCATGCTCGTTAGCTCGTCTAGGATGCAGGTAACACAGGGACGAAGGAGGAAATAAAACCGTATCTCCTTGATAGGTGAGACTTGTTTGTGGTCCAGTCCTGGGAAGAGCTGCATGAATGTTTGACCTTATTCCTACACGTAATTTCCTCATGTGGAAGGCCTCGGCAGTAGGCTTGCGCCCCAGGTCAGCACCTCTGCGCTCGGCAGAGGCCCGCGATGCTGAGCGAAGCCTTCATCGCCGTGCTCAAAGCTTGTCATGCAGCAGCACCTGCAGTCCCAGCCCAGCAGCCGCCCGTCGGGGCTCAGCCTGGTCACAGAGGTTGCCAGTGCAGGAGCAGGGACGCTTTGACGTTGGAGAAAAGGCAGTCATTTCAGATGACAGCCTGTGGTTTTATTCAAGCTAAGCTCTGGGTTGATTGGCAGGTGAAGATACGTGTATTGTTGGTTAGTTTGGGCTGGATGTGCCTTTTATGTGCAGCGTATTGCGGGGTGGCACGTACACGAATCCTGTGGGAAAGGGTGGTCAAGTGCGGCGTCCCGTAACCAGGCCTGTGTTCGTCCACACCCACAGGCATCTCCATGTGAACTGTGGTGTCCTGTAAGCAGGATAAAAATGTTCTAGCCTGGTCAAGCAGGAGAATGATTACGGAAGCGTGAGATAGTCCTGATGTCCCACAGGTGAAGGGTTTGTGAGGGGTAACTTCAGACACGCTCGGCTTTCTTATGAAGGACACATTTAGGTGCTCCCCTGAGTATACCGTGTATGCCCTGAGGTTGAATTTGGATTTGACTACTTCAATGCACATGGCCTTAACAGTGTATTTTAACAGAAAACAAAGACTATATATAAACAATAAAAAGCTTGCTAGACCGAATAAGACCTGTTATTAATTTAATACATAGAATAAAAATTCCAGTGTTTAACTGCATTCACATTAATGCTACGTTTGTATTAATACGTTACATAGTGGAATCTAAAGGAATGCATGAATTGAAAGCGGTTCTTCGGTAAGGGGGCTGAGTTCATCGAGTTTGCTGTCTCAGTTACTGAGCTTTCTAACGGGCAATTGAAAAGTGCAGCACCAGCACAGAGCTCCCAGAGTGGCACATGAAGGTCCACCAAGGTAGACCCGTCAAGGTAGATGGACGTATATGCTTACCCTGAGGCACAGTGAAGAGTTAGAGAGGAGCTGTGGAGCTCCTCTTTCTGGGAATTTGCTTCCTTCTCCCCTGGAAAAAGGCAAACATAAGAGGAACCAGTGTGGAGGGGGGGGGAAAGTTGTAAAAGCAGTCAAAAGGCGGGATCAGGACGGAGGCAATACAGACACCGTCTGCAGTTGGAGCTCCAGGCGTGGGCGCAGGGCCGTCCGGCCAAAACTGCCAGACCTGGAGACTGTAAAACAGCAGAATCAGGCTGCGTGGTCAAGGCCTGTGCGTAATGTGTTATGAAAAGTTAATGCTTTTATTTCTATTAAAAGTAAGAATAGCAACAGTGAGCCCTGCTTCAAGAATAGTGTGGGAAAGCACTGGTAAAGCAGCTTATTTTTGTTTCAGGCCTCTAAGGGTTTTACAATCAACTATGTTAATCCTATGAAAAATGCCTTAGTTGGAACATTCGGTTTTGAGGAGAAGTTCTAATGCTTATATTAAGTCATGTATTTATGAATATATCTTCAGCTAAAGCAGTTTCACTCGTATACTTCGTGGTGAGAAAATAACGCAAGGTGTGCACGTTTTTGCATTTCAGATATGTCTCAGCTTGGTTCGGCTTCTGCATTATTTGGCTCACTCTCCTCTCGGCTCCGTGACGTTACTGGATTTTCGCCCTCGGCAGTTTGTGATCGTGGACGGGGAACTGAAGGTGACGGATCTGGATGACGCCAGCATCGAGGAGAGCTCTTGCACCAGTAACAGCGACTGCTTCATGGAGTTCCCTGCGAGGAACTTCACCCTGCCCTGTTCGGTTGAGGGACGGTGTCAGAGTATGAACGAAAAGAGGAATCTCTACAATGCCTACAGGTACGTGATCGGGTAAGGTAAAAGAGAATTGAAAGTGGACGAAAAATCTCCAGCATCCTGCATAGTTACTCGCATCAGCAAGTACCTGTTGTCTCAGAACCATTACCAAGAGTAAGCGAAGCCGTGAGCAATTGTTTCGTTTGTGAAAATTCGCCGCATTTATAACTTCACAAATGTTTTGCATACTTTGTGTGTGATTCCCCGCTGGGTCTAATTTTGCGTCGGTTGACCCCCACTGAATTCTTCACACAAGTAGAGATCCTCATAGGAGTGAAACTGGGGTGCCTGTGGAGGTGGGGGCCCGCTGGCTCCGCGCTGGGACGATTCAGGCAGCTCTTCTTCGGCGTGAGGTAAGAAGGGTCATCACGCGCTTTCCACCGCGGGCTCAGCCCTCGTCCTGCGCTCCGGCTCGATGCTCCCAGCCTGGCCGGCGCCTGCCTCCGCCTGGCGTGGGCCGGGTTGTAGCAGTCCCCGGCGCAGCCGCGGGGCCACAGAGAGCACCCTCGCTTGCTGACGGTCTGGGCCGTGATCCCAAACCTGAAGAAAAGAGTTTTCTTCCCGCGCTGAAGAAAGCGTTCAGCCAGCGCATCCCTTCTTCCGGATTTGATTTTAAGGCTTTCTCCGGATTTACATCGGCATCGTTCTAGGCGGTGGCTTTGTGTATGTGGTCTCGGCTGTCGCCCGTCGCTCCCCTCGGAGGGCTGGGCGGGGGT
>NW_010562240.1:0-4712 GCF_000687285.1 Phaethon lepturus | reverse complement strand
GGCAGCTCCCCGGCGCTGTCAGGCAGCCAGAGCATATGGTGAATTAGCTGGGATGTGCCACCGCATCTGCAAAGTCATGTTTCTGGCTGCGAAGTTCATCATGGAAGGCACGAAATGATGCGTGCTGCGAGCTGGGGTGGGGTGACAGCACCTGCAGCGAGCTCACCCCTTGCCACCCTCCCAGGGCAAGGCGGGTGCTGAGCACCAAGCCCCACTCCAGGGGCTCAGCAAGGCGACTTGGACCACCTTACACTCCTCCCAGCTCCGTGGGCCATCGCACCCAGGCACCGTGGCTGCCTGATGACAAGTGGCAGTGCCATCACACCTTCCAGATGTTCATCTGCTGCCTGCGGGTCCAGGCACAGCTGGCAAGTGGCACCGTCCCCAAGAAAGCCGGGGCGCAGGCACGCAGGCTGCTCCACATGCACCAGGCTCCTTTGGCCCACGCTGGGGCAGAAACGAACTGGCACAAACGCCCCGAGCTTTCATCTCAAGAAATCTGTTATTGAAGGCAACAGCCCATGGGAGACTCGTCCTTGTCCGGCTGCAAATCTGGGCAGGGCGAGAGCACGACGGCACGGGAGCACCGCTGGGGGACAGGGAGGCTGGTGAGCAGTGCTGGGTCGGTCCCAGCCGCCGGCTCCTGCATTCCTCCGTGCTGGGCCACGGCTCCAGCATCCAGGCCAGGTCGCGCTGCCCAGGAACCAGGTGTGGTGGAAGACTTAGGAGATCTCCTGGGTTATCCCACGTGCCTATACCCCCTTCCATCCTATGGGTAGGATGCGGCAGGGGATGGGAGGGCTCCCAGCATAGCTCATCCACCCGTTTGGTGGACAGTGGGTTCGACTGATGGGTCCCAAGCCCAAGCCTAGCACTTGCCTTCAGGTTTATGCAGTCACGAGTTACGCTGCAACACACAGAAGGGCAAATCCTTCATCTCTGGAGAGTTCACTTGGGATGGGAACAAGCAAGACAAGATTTTCTGCCGCACCGAGGACTGCATCCAAGCCCTGCTGCTAACGCAGAAGCAGGTACAACTCGACAGCTGGCATAGCTGTGGAGCACTCAGATATCCCCATGCTGGTGCCTGCTCGTGACTGCATTGCCTGGAGCAACGATTCGCATTGCTAAGTCAATGTCAAGTTGATTTAGTCCTTGGATGGGCAATCTCCATCGACCAGCGCTGGCACTAGCGAGGAAGAGCAGCGACGGGCTGGTAAGTCTCAGCCTTGCCCCGGAGGTGCCGCTGGAGCGATGCCCGTGGGGCAAGGAGCACAAAGCCATGGCCCATGCTAATGGTGACCACCAAGAAGTGCCCATAGCATGATGGAAAAACCCTGCTATCACGGCTTAAAGCTGGGTGATTACAATTTACTGCCTCAAACCCTCCTGCCTCACTCTCTTCTTTCTTTCCAGCTGAACATAACCCTTATTTTGATGTGTCCCGAGTGGGTGCAGATCCCCTGTGCCCCAGGAACGGCTGCACCCCACAGCGGATGAGGAAAGAAGGAGAAGCGATTCCTCTCTGCAGGTCTCTACACCACTGCAAGCCTATAAAGCCAATAAGGACCGCCTGGGATGAAAGGTACTCTACAAATCTGAGCGGTTATGATTATAAAACCAATCTCCACTGCATCTCTTAATAATGCAGATTAACTATGCAATATCACCACCTATAATTAGGATCATAAAAGTTAGAGATGGAAAGGCTAGCAGGTCAGTGAGTCCATCCCACGGACTGCTCCCCACAGCACAGGGGAAGGGGGAAACCTCCTGCGTGCCCTGGGAGCTCGGAAAAGCACAGGCAAGCTTGGCAGTGCCGGGCACCATGAAGGGGGTGGTGACAAGGAGGGGACGGCACACCAATCACCGCACCTCTGCCAAACCCAGGACGGGAGCAGAGCCCCGCTCTCGCTCTGCAAGTGCCCAGTGCCAACCTCCCCTCCTGTGCGGGTCCCTGTCCCCTCTCTCAAACCTTTATCCTTTCCTCATGCTCAGGACTTAAGACAACGGTGTCACCATCAGCTTTTCACAGGGTGGACCCTGAAGACCGTGCTGAGCCCCCTGACAGCTGTGCGGGGGGACGTGGGTGTCCCCCAAGGGCCACAGGCTGATGACAGCAGGGTAGGCTCCTTGCAGGAGGAGCCTGTGTCCCAGAGCAGCTCCCCAAGGGACGAGTGTTCCCCTGGACCCTTCACCGCCCATCCCACGAGAGGTTCCCAGCCCCAGGGCTAGGAGACGTGACCTTCCCGTACGCACACACACTTGCCTTGCCCAGCAGCGTTCCCGGACTGGGATCCCACCGCCTGCTCCCATCTTGCCCAGGGACGAGCACTCCTCCTCACTGGGTGACCAACCTAGCCAACACACACAGCCCAAGCCCCGCTGCCCGCTGCCTTCCTCCACCTCCCACTCACGGAAACCCCGGTATCCTCCTCGCCTCCGCGGTGAGCCCACGCGGCCCCGGCCCTCCTCCTCTGCCATAGCCGCTGGCGCCGCGGCCTCGCAGGCGGTGGGCAGGGCAGGAGGGCGTGCTCCCTGCCTGGGCACAGCACTGCTCTGCCCAATTAGTGCTGCTGGGTGACAGGCTCTGTTTGCGCTGCGTGATTAGCTGTGGAAATGCAAATCCGAACTTCCTCCGCCGCAGCAGCTAACAAGATAATGAATATTTTCATCAGCTGCAGAGAATACAAACATCTGCGCAGACACGAATGCGCTGCCAGGGCCGGGGGGAGCGGGGAGCAGGGCCGCGGGGTGGGGAGCACCTCCCCGGCATCCCTCGCTCCGCTGCTCGGGGAAAGGAAAGCTCTGCCACCGCCGTCTGGTCCCTGAGCCCAGCAAAAGCCCGTGGGTGACACCCCATCAGCTTCGGTGGGTGCTGGTACCATCTCCAACAGCAGTGCCTTGGCTCTGGACTGCGCCTGTGTCTGTGAGAGCGGGTTTGGGGTACGCACCCGTGGTACCCACGTCTCCCAGGGCACCGTGCCGGCTGTGCCTCCTCAGTGCCCATCTCCAGGGCCCGAGCTCCCCTGTGAAACATCAACTCAACGGTTTGCATGGCTGCAAAGCCTGTGTTCAGGGCATGGACCGGGGTGAAAGGTGCTGGGCTTCTCCTCAGCTTCATGATACAGGTGGGGAGCTCAGCTGTGGTTTTTAATACCCACCTATTTCTTGTACCAGCACATCTTCACACACTGCCTGGCACCGCTGGGGCTCAGGAGGGGCTGGGGAAGGCGCCCAAGCCCCCAGTCATGGGTGTGCAATTGGTTTTGGGCTCTGGCTGTGCCGGTAGCTTCCACCCCGCTGCTCCTCCTCCTCCCCGGGGCTCAGGCACAAGCTGGGAGCAGTGGGGCTCTCGTGGGCGAACAGCAGAGACCGACCCCGTGCGAGGTTATCCCACTGCCCGCGCAGTCTGGAGTGAAACGGAGCAGCTCAGGAGCGCAACCGCAGCAGGGACGAGGCAGCAAGAGCAGGAGGTGGCTGTGACGGCCGTGCCCACGCTCGCTGAGGATGGGCTGGCCCATTCCTTAAATCCTACCCACTCCAGGCGCAGGACGAGTCTGAAAACCTCGAGTACTTAAAATACCTCTATCAATCACCAACATCTCAATCAGTATATTTTAAAAAACACCTCTTTCGCCCTGGACTCCTGTGTTGTCTTTAGGATATCACTGGCACTAGACTTGCTTTTGTTTTGCTACAAGAATAAAAAAAACGCTACCAAGCCGGTGCAAAAGCATGCGGCTGCAGACTGTCAGAAATACCAGCTCAAAGCCGCACAATCTGTTCTCCTTCTCGGTGGGATGCTACTTCGAAATGGAGCAGGGCTGATGCACGCAGGATGCATTTAGTAGCCTAACTGACAGGGTGCTGTGCTAATTGCATTAGTCATTTATACACTGGATTGATAAAATCCCAATGCTTAGCCTGGCCAGCGAAGATGCGCTCAAAATACACAGCGTGCGTCTACGTGCAGCCTGTTGCAGGCTCTCAGAAAGACTGGATGGACTCAGGAAAGCAGCCAGAATACCCCTGACGCTAGGCTGAGAGGTGGAAAAAAATGGGATTGAGGAAAAATGGCTCAGTTTTTTGGGGGGCCTTAGGGAACTGAGGAAAAGCAGCTCAGATGGGGACCCCTTGGGGGCTGAAAAGCCACTGCGTGTGGCATGGCCACGAGCGGGTACCAGGACATCTCTGCTCCGCAGGCAGCATCTCCGGCTGGGAGCTGGCAGTGGTTCCGCACGGCGTGTACGGGGAAGGGGGCAGAGAGCGGAGCATCCTGTGCCACCGCAGCTCCGCAGAGCTGCGAAACTGCTCGCGACCCCCTCACCTGCTACCGAGGCCCAGGGCCTGAGGCATTAGCCTGGCTTGCAAAGACATCATTGCTTCCCACTAGTATGTCTGAGGCTTCAGAGTTGTGAACAGGTAATAGAATTGCAGCAACAAATAATAAAAAGAGGAATGAAATGGAAGGCAGCCACTGGAAAAGAGATCCATCCGTTATCCCGGCCTGAAGGGTAATAGGTAAACAAGTCGTTGGGGCACCGGCTGGCGCCGAGCTCGCCGGCACAGGAATAATAAACAGCACAATTATAACTTCTCTGCTCGGAGGTTTCAAAGAGAAGGAAAAAAATATGAAAAAATCAATGGTGTTAATGTAACTAGTTACAGACGTTACACTTGCGACGCCGCGGGGGAGGCAGGACGTCCGC
>NW_010562239.1:9326-9936 GCF_000687285.1 Phaethon lepturus | reverse complement strand
CTGGGGCCTCAGCGCTGGCTCCCGCTCTGCTGTGGGGAGTTGGGTCCCTCATTTCTGCCCTGGTTGTGGGATTTCCCTGCTCCCTGCCCTGATCCGGCCAGGCACAGGGCTGCCCTTGGGCACACCCACGCTGTTGCTTTCCCTTCTCCTCTAGTTCGTGGTCGATGCCGCCAACCCCACCCAGGTCTCCTCATCCTGCATCCAGTTGCTGTCCATCCTCTCCGCAGAGCAGCTCGCGTCCGTGCCTGTGCTGGTCCTCTTCAATAAGATGTGAGGAGGGGGGTCAGCCCAGAGGGCGGGAGTACACAAGGGCACACTGAAGGCCTGCGGTTTCTCCCGCGTCCCTTCCAACAGGTTACACCCAAGGAAGCCTGGCATGTCCTGGGGGGCAGCGGCTGTGCTTTGCTGTACTCTGGGCCAGCTGGGCCTGCAGAGACCCTTGAGCTAGGGGCTGGGCCAGGCAGGAGAGCTGTTGCAGTGGGCTAATGCAGCCCTCCCCCTCCTGGCTGCAGTGACCTGCCCTGCTACATGTCGCTGGTGGAGATGAAGTCGCTGTTCCGCATGCAGGACATCATCTCCTGCGCCACCCAGCCCATCACATTGCTGGAGA